>NC_057800.1:382296269-382591269 GCF_018294505.1 Triticum aestivum | reverse complement strand
TTTGAAATAGATATGAATAATATTTTGAGCGGCATACTTTCATTGTCAACATAACAACTGAGAGATAGCGATATCTTCCATGCTACACACATTATAGGCGGTCCCAAACAAAATCGTAAAGTTTATACTCCCCCTCCGCCAACAAGCATCAATCCATGGCTTGCTCGAAACAACGAGTGCCTCCAACTAACAACAGTCCCAGGGGAGTTTTGTTTGCAATTATTTTGATTTGATTTGCATAAAGCATGGGACTGGGCATCCCGGTGACCAGCCATTTTCTCGTGAATGAGGAGCGGAGTCCACTCTCTTGAGAATAACCCGCCTAACATGGAAGATACGGACAGCCCTAGTTGATACATGAGCTATTCAAGCATACAAAACAGAATGTTTATTTGAAGGTTTAGAGTTTGGCACATACAAATTTACTTGGAACGGCAGGTAGATACCGTATATAGGTAGGTATGGTGGACTCATATGGAATAACTTTGGGGTTTATGGGATTGGATGCACAAGCAGTATTCCCACTTAGTACAGGTGAAGGCTAGAAAAAGACTAGGAAGCGACCAACTAGAGAGCGACAACAGTCATGAACATGCATTAAAATTAATCAACACCGAATGCAAGCATGAGTAGGATATAATGCACCATGAACATAAATATCGTAGAGGCTATGTTGATTTTGTTTCAACTACGTGCGTGAACATGTGCCAAGTCAAGCCACTCGAATCGTTCAAAAGAGGATACCACCCTATCATACCACATCACAACCATTTTAATAGCATGTTGGCACGCAAGGTAAACCATTATAAGATCCTAGCTAATTAAGCATGGCATAAGCAACTATAATCTCTAATTGTCATTGCAAACATGTTTATTCATAATAGGCTGAATCAGGAACGATGAACTAATCATATTTACAAAAACAAGAGAGGTCGAGTTCATACCAGCTTCTCCCATCTCAATCAGTCCATCATATATCGTCATAATTGCCTTTCACTTGCACAATCGAATAGTGTGGATAATAATTATTGTGCACGTGCATTGGACTAAGCTGGAATCTACAAGCATTCAATTCAAGAGAAAAGACAAGGTAATATGGGCTCTTTGTCAGATCAACAATAATGCATATAGGAGTCACTTCAACAATATAATCATGGTCTTCTCCTATCGACCCCCAAAGAAAAGAAAAGAAATAAAATTATTTACACGGGAAAGCTCCCAACAAGCAAAATAAGAAATGGAAATCCTTTTGAGTTTTCTTTTTAGTTATTACTACTACAGCAAGAAAAATAAAATAGCTAAAAGCTACTACTAATTTTTTTTGTTTTTCTTAAGGTTTATCAAACACACAAGAAGAAAGCATAAAAAATAAATAAACTAGCATGGATATTACAATGAAAAAGTATGAGCACCGACATCTAGTAATGAGTGTGTGAACATAAATGTAATGTCGGTGGGAAATACGTACTCCCCCAAGCTTAGGCTTTTGGCCTAAGTTGGTCTATTGCCATGGATGGCCTGGCGGATATACAAAGTTGTAGTTGGGGTCGTACTGAGATGCATCAGTCATTGCATCGTGGGCTGCATCTTGGAGGCGAGCTATCTCAGCCCTCCTCTTATACTCATCTGCCTCCTCTCTGGTTATGTAATATCTCCCCTTTGCCTGAAAGTCAAAGAAGGTAGAAGCAGGGAGAGTGACGTGATAGGTGCGTCGTCTGTCAAAGATTAGTCGGTACTGGAGGAACTGATCGTTCCTCTCAACAAAATGATGACGAACCATAGCCTCATAATCCAAATAAGCAGGAGGCAACTCAATATCATCCTCACGTATGGTTATATCGAGAAAATTAGCTATACGGGTTTCATAAATTCCACCAAAAAAATCTCCATTAAATCTATTATGATGCAACCTACGTGCAACAATGCCTCCCAAATTATAAGATTTATCTCCTAACACAGCACTCCTAAGAATACTAAGGTCAGGGACACACATGTGACATGCTTCACCCTTACCATTTATACACCTACCTATGAAGAGAGCGAAATAATGTATAGCAGGAAAATGAATGCTCCCCATGGTAGCTTGTGCTATATCTCTAGATTCCCCCACCGTTATACTAGCAAGAAAATCTCTAAATTCAGATTTGCGAGGTTCACTAGCACTACCCCATTGTGGAAGTTTGCAAGTAGTGGTAAAATCCTCTAAGTCCATAGTATAAGAATTTTCATAAAGATCAAACAGGACAGTTTGAGAATTGCGTGAAGATGAAAATTCGAACCTCCTCACAAAGGAACTAGTGAGATAGTGGTACTGCGGCACTTTTCTGCCTCAAAGCTCACAAGATCAGCGTTACACAAGTATGCATTAAATTCTTCCTTAATTCCAGGTTGATCCATGAAGTCCCCTGAAGGCCATTCACAAGGCCGCACTAGAGCGTCCCTTGGTGGCTCATCATCAGCATCACGCATTGCAAGCATGGGTCCTTGTTTCCTTGAAGAACCACGTTGGTACATTTTTCTAAGCATATTTTTTTCCTCTAAAAAATTTCTGAAATTTTTAGTAACTTCAAATAAAAGTAAACCAAACTCAACAAAATTGATAGGAACTACCCCTACAAGTGCGTAGAGCCTATATCATGCATTAGAACTACTTGGAACCATATAAATTTGACATGCAAGCACAAGAACATGGTCACCTAGGCAGCACAAATTTGCAATGAATAAAGCACTAGAACAAAAACTAATTGGACCAATGGAGGAGTCACATACCAAGGAACAATCCCCCCAAAGCAGTTTTGTGAGAGGTGCTTTGAGCAAGGAGATCGAAAATTGCAGCAAAATGAGCTAGAACTCATGCTTGAGATGGCTGGTGATGTTTGTGGGAGGAAGAAGGAGTGTGTGGTAGCTGGGATAAGTAGAGGGGAGCCACCGTGGGCCCATGAGGCAGGGGGCGCGCGCTGGACCCTCGTGGCCAGGTACCAGCTCCCCCTGTTGTGTTCTCAGTAACAAATATTCTCAAATATTTCAGAAAAAATCATATTAAATTGGCAGGGCATTTAGAGAACTTTTATTTTCGGGGTATTTTTATATTGCATGGATAATTTAGAAAACAGACAAAAATTACTATTTTTGCTTTATTTAATATAAATAACAGAAAGTAAAAAGAGGGTATAGAGAGTTGTGTTTTCTAAATTCATCCATCTCATGCTCATCAAAAGGAATCCACTAACAAGGTTGATCAGGTCTTGTTAACAAACTCATTCCGAATAACAAGGAACCGGAGAATTTTCGAAATACACTAGGTTACCTCAACGGGGATATGCACATCCCCAACAATAAGAATATCATATTTCTCCTTGTCAGTAGGAAGAGGAAATTCAAAACCTCCAATAGTGATTGTTGAAAATTTTCCAATAGAATTTATACTGTGGACTTGAGGTTGTTTCCTCGGAAAGTGTACTGTATGATCATTACCATTAACGTGAAAAGTGACATTGCCTTTGGTGCAATCAATAACAGCCCCTGCATTATTCAAAAAGGGTCTTCCAAGAATAATAGACATACTATCGTCCTCGGGAATATCAAGAATAACAAAGTTCGTTAAAATTGTAATGTTTGCAACCACAACAGACACATCCTCACAAATACCGATAGGTATAGCAGTTGATTTATCAACCATTTGCAAAGATATTTCAGTAGGTGTCAACTTATTCAAATCAAGTCTACGATATAAAAGAGAGGCATAACACTAACATCGGCTCCAAGATCACATAAAGCAGTTTTAACATAGTTTCTTTTAATGGAGCATGGTATAGTTGGTACTCCGGGATCTCCAAGTTTTTTTGGTATTCCTCCCTTAAAAGTGTAATTAGCAAGCATGGTGGAAATTTCAGCTTCCAGTATCTTTCTTTTATTAGTAAAAATATCTTTCATGTACTTAGCACAAGGATTCATTTTAAGCATATCAGTCAAACGCATACGCAAAAAGATAGGTCTAATCATTTCAGCAAAGCGCTCAAAATCCTCATCATCCTTTTTCTTGGATGGCTTAGGAGGAAAAGGCATGGGTTTCTGAACTCAAGGCTCTCTTTCCTTACCGTGTTTCCTAGCAACAAAGTCTCTTTTATCATAACGTTGATTCTTTGATTGTGGGTTATCAAGATCAACAGCAGGTTCAACTTCTACATCATTATCATTGCTAGGTTGAGCATCAACATGAACATTATCATTAACATTATCACTAGTTTCCTGTTCATTACCAGATTGTGTTTCAGCATCATAAATAGAGATATCATTGGGATTCTCGGGTGTGTCAATAACAGGTTCACTAGAAGCATGCAAAGTCCTATCATTTTTCTTTTTCTTCCTCTTAGAAGGACTAGGTGCATCAATATCATTTCTCTGAGAATCTTGCTCAATTCTCTTAGGATGGCCCTCGGGATACAAAGGTTCCTGAGTCATTTTACCACCTCTAGTCATAACTCTAACATCATTATCATTTTTCTTACTATTTAATTCATTGAGCAAATCCTTCTAAGCTTTAAGTAGTTGTTCTACTTGAGTGGTAACCATAGAAGCATGTTTATTAATGAGTTTAAGTTCACCTTTAACTCTAGACATATAATCACCCAAGTGTTCAATCATATAAGCATTTTGTTTCAATTGTCAACCAAAATAAGCATTGAAGTCTTCTTGCTTAACCATAAAGTTATCAAACTCATCCGAACATTGGCTAGCAAACTTAGTAGGAGGGATTTTAGCTTTATCATATCTATAGAGAGAATTTACCTTTACTACCTGTGTCGGGTTATCAAATCCATGTGTTTCTTCAATAGGTGATGGATGAAAACCATATATTTCTTCAACAGGCGGTAAATTAAGACCATATATTTCTTCAATAGGAGGTAAATTCTTAACATCTTCAGCTTTAATACCCTTTTCTTTCATGGATTTCTTTGCCTCTTGCATATCTTCAGGACTAAGAAATAGAACACCCCTTTTCTTCGGAGTTGGTTTAGGAATAGGCTCAGGAGCTGGCTCAGGAAGTTTCCAATTATTTCCATTTGTCAACATATTATTCAATAGAATTTCAGCTTCATCCGGTGTTCTTTCCCTAAAAACAGAACCAGGACAACTATCCAGGATATCTCTGGAAGCATCGGTTAGTCCATTATAAAAGATATCAAGTATTTCATTTTTCTTAAGAGGATGATCAGGCAAAGCATTAAGTAATTGGAGAAGCCTCCCCCAAGCTTGTGGGAGACTCTCTTCTTCAATTTGCATAAAATTATATATATCCCTTAAGGCAGCTTGTTTCTTATGAGCAGGGAAATATTTAGTAGAGAAGTAATAAATCATATCCTGGGGACTACGCACACAACCAGGATCAAGAGAATTAAACCATATCTTAGCATCACCCTTTAATGAGAACGGAAATATTTTAAGGATATAAAAGTAGCGAGTTCTCTCATCATTCGTGAACAGGGTGGCTATATCATTTAATTTAGTAAGATGTGCCACAATAGTTTCAGATTCATAGCCATAAAAAGGATCAGATTCAACCAAAGTAATTATATAAGGATCAATAGAGAATTCATAATCCTTATCAGTAACAAAGATAGGTGAAGTAGCATAAGCAGGATCATATTTCATCCTAGCATTCAGAGTTTTTTTAAGCTTACCTAATAATTTCTTAAGATCACTTCTATCATTGCATGCAAGAAAGTCTCTTTTAGTTTCTTCATCCATAACATAGCCCTCAGGCACAATAGGCAATGCATATTTATTAGGAGAGCCTTCATCATCACTTTCATCAATATTATCAGTTTCAATAATTTCATTCTCTCTAGCCCTAGCAAGTTGTTCATCAAGAAATTCACCAAGTGGCACAGTAGTATCAAACATAGAAGTAGTTTCATCATAAGTATCATGCATAGCAGAAGTGGCATCATGAATAATATGTGACATATCAGAATTAATAGCAGAAACAGGTTTAGGTGTTGCAAGCTTACTCAAAACAGAAGGTGAATCAAGTTCAGAGCTAGATGGCAGTTCCTTACCTCCCCTCGTAGTTGAGGGATAAATTTTTGTTTTCACGTCTTTCAAGTTCTTCATAGTGACCAACAGATATAAATCCCAAGTGACTCAAAGAATAGAGCTATGCTAACCGGCAACGATGCCAGAAAATAGTCTTGATAACCCACAAGTATAGGGGATCGCAACAGTTTTCGAGGGTAGAGTATTCAACCCAAATTTATTGATTCAACACAAGGGGAGAAAAAGAATATTATCAAGTATTAGCAGCTAAGTTGTCAATTCAACCACACTTGGATAACTTAATATCTGCAGCAAGGTATTTAGTAGCAATGTAATCTGATAGTAGTGGTAACTGTCATGGGTTTGTCACGGCAGATGTCCTCGGGAAAGGACTTAGTTGTGGAGCCATCGCTACGGGTTAGCCTAAAGGGGTTAAACTGGACAAGGGACACGATGGGGTTTTATACTAGTTCAGCCCCTTCAATGAAGGTAAAAGCCTATGTCTAGTTGTGCTTGGTATTGCTGGGGTTTCGATGACCAGGGAGCGAATCCGCTTTGCGTGGCTCTCGAGTTGTTGTCTATTGTCCTTAAACCGCTGCCGGGTCATCCCTTTATATACATAGGTTGAAGCTCGCCGGTCTACAGAATCCTGAGGCCGGATCATAAACGTGTCCGGCTCGGTCTTTATCCTTCCTATCTTATAATGCAAGTTACATATAAGGTCGGTTTACATCTACAAGCCTTAACTCGCCTCTAGGCCTTGGGCCTTCATAAAGCGACATCATTCTTACATCTTCATGGGCTTCTAATCTTCATAAAGTTAATCTGGCTACTCCTGGCAGGTTTACATCCAGTAATAATATCCTCAACATTAGGCCCCAGATTGGTTTGAACTTGTTCATATCAATCTTTAACACTTAGAAAAACTCTTGCCCTGGCACCTTTCAATGGATGTCGTAAACCACCGTGATGTCATCCTTTGGATCTGTAGTAAACCGCCATGATGTCATCTATTCATTGAAGTCGAAGGTACCCTTCATTAATGAATATCCAACCATCGAGGCGACATCCTTATTAACTATCCATTTTAGGCTCCTTGATTCACGCACTTGTCGCTTATCGGTTCGCCCTATAAATAGGACCAAGGGTCATTCTATTTTCCCCGTTCGTCTCTTTCGCTTCTTCTTCCTCCTCGCGACGCCCCTGCACCCGAACGTCGCTGCCTTCGTCGAACTCCGCCTCTGCTTCTCCGTTGGCCGCTGCATCGAGTTGGTTGCACTAGAAAAGCGTGGCGCATCACCGCTACCTCAACCGCTGCGGTAAGCTTCCCCTCTTTTCCCATAGACCCGTTAGGGTTCACGCGGGTTCCTGTTGCTCTCTTCGTGTTCTTTGTCAACCCATAGTCAGTAGAACTTGATCTTGATATATTCCTCATAGCAGCCATGAAACTCCTTATCTCAACCATCTGATCCAATCTTTAAATACATCATAACTTGATCTGGACCTTTCATGAACTGCTTTGGCACCAAGCTTTTGAGTCTCAATATTTTCCCTTTTCCTGGCTTACGATAGATCCAAAATTTTAACACTGTCTTGTGAAACCTATTTTACCTTACTTGCCTTAGATCTGAACCTTCCGCATCACATAGTCGGTTTAGCTTTGTAGAAAGCAAACTATCACATACCATTAGTCCCCTTGTAAACCGGCAATCCCTTTATCTCCGTGGTTATACTCCTATTTGACAGCATGTGTATACCTCTGTTTTTGTTTATCACTTTGTCATTCATAATTGTATCAGCCTCCGGTTTACGAAATTTACATACTTGGATTCCTTCGTCCTGTTGCACCTTATGCATTACCATGAATAAATTGTAAACCGGCATTTCTTTCCAGCTTTTCACTTGCAATGGCCAAGCAATTTTATTCCTGCAACTGGGCTCCCTCCCGGGTTACTGAGGAGCAACTGAATGGTATGGTTAAGATCAGCACCTTACCAAAGAAGAATGAGATCCGTTGGCGAGTTCCTGGGCTGGAAAATCCTCCCACCCCTAAGAAGGGTGAGGTAGTGGTGTTTGTTGATCACATAGGCCGTGGTTTCAAACCGCCCAGGTCAAAAAAATTCCGGGATGTGCTTGTCAGTTTTTAGCTCCACCCTCAAGATATTGGACCCAACTCGGTATCCAATATATGCAACTTCCAAGTCTTCTATGAAGTGTACCTACAAGAAGAGCCAACGGTTCAGTTGTTCCGAGACTTCTTTCATCTGAACCGATGTACTGAATTCGTAGATGGTCCCAATACTGAATTTGGCAGCGTCTCCATTCAAAAAAGGAAAGAAGTTGAATTTTCTCATGCTAAACTGCACAGTCACCCCAAAGAATGGAACCAAACTTGATTCTATTGTAAAAACACCTCCCCTGAAGATGAGAACCCTCTGCTGGGCTACCATGCTCACCGGCTCGCCAATACTCAGCCATTGCCGCAATGTTTAAGTGCCCAGGAACGGGCCTCATGTGCCCCTCAACTCGCCAAGCTCCGAGCCTTTATGGCCAGTGGTTTATCAGGTGTAGACGTTGTTTGTTGCTGGATATCTTGGAGCATCTTGTCGTTAAGTCGCCGCTCCGGCTTAATGTGCGAGTATACTGGTGAAGTAGAACACTCCCAACATCACATCAACATTCAGCTAACCGATGAAGAAGTCACTGAGGCTGTCAAGAAGATATTGAACGAATCGGAAGCTGTTTGCCGCCAAACCGGCATAGACCCCTTTTACACAAAAAATAAACTTCCTGCTGTAAGTAGTGTCTTCCACTTTACACTTGATATCTTTGTACTGTACAAGCTTTGAATATCCTTTGCCCCTCTTTTAAACAGGGTGATGATCCGATCTAGAAAAGGAAGCCTCAGGAGAAAGTGGCAAAGCCTTCCCGTCCTAAAACGAAAGCCGTCAAGAAAACCTCAAAGCGGAAGGCAGCTGAACGCATCAGTATGGAACTGGATGACAACCTAGATGAACCGGAAGTTGAGGTAGAACTTGATTCACTTGGTTCACTTTTCATGCATCTCATTGACAATGATACTTATCAGGAGGACGTTGAGGGCAGTCAAGCGGACGATGTAGAGGTAATTATCCTTTCCTCCGGCTCAGACTCTCTGCCAACACAAAAAATCCGTCAAGCGGCCCGGAAAGTAAGCTTTTATCATTCCCTTGCTCACTTGGATCCAACATTTATTTTGAGGAAGCAGCAGCACGAAGCTCGCCGCACAACCTGGCACAGCGGCCAAAAAGTTACTTTGACCGGTTTACCAGACACCCCGGTTCGAAAGTGCTGATCTGAGGTCTCACCCACTTCTGACACTTCTTATCCCAAAGCAGGCTATTTCTGACAACCTCTTAATCCGCTCGATTCAAATTATCAGTGACACCCCCTTCATCCTCTGGCGAGTCAACAGTGACCCAACTTCCTCCTCTCAAAACTGTAGCTGGGTAAGTACTTCGACCCCTTCTTTTGATGTTTTCATACTTTATATGCTATGCTTAACTTTCACATCTTATTCTGTTTTAGAGCCAAAGCCAAACCCAGCAAAAAGGCTCGGGTGAACAATCCGCCCGAAGACCAGGTAGTTCTTGAACCGAAACAAACGGCTGGACCGGAGCGTCCAAATCCAAATCCTGAAGTTATCTTTGATGAACCACCCCCTCAAGATCACAATATTGATGAACAACCAGAAGTTGACACTGTTGTACTTGATGATGAACCGACAAACCCCATCCGGGCTGATGATAGACCTTCTAGTCCGGTGAAGGCCACTAACACCCCATCAACGCTAGAAAAGACTACTGGAGACAAAGAAGGCGACGTTATCATTACCAGTATGAGCCACAGTTCTCCAGGGCATCCTATTATATTGGCGAAACATAGTGCCAAGGAAGAGCGTGCTGCCATGGAAAAAGGCAAATGGAGCACCGACTTGTCAAGTTACGCCCATGTCAGCGCTCAAGAACTCCACTCCGATTTTCTAAACCGTCTGTACTCAAACCGTGATTATGAAGCCGGTTTGGTGAACCTGATGAAGGAATGCTATGAGGTATTTTCATCACTTTTCCTTTCTTAAATCCAAAGTACAAGCATCATCCCAAGTAGCCCCCAAGGGCCGGTTTATGATGGCAATCACAAACCGGGACTTTGTAATATCTTAATCCTTGCTTGTTGATCGTCCATATGTCATTTGATCTTTGGAAATAAACCAGTATTTTATCATTGGATTCATGTAGTATTCATCGGTGTAGCCCCCAAGGGCCGGTTTAGCTTTGCAAGGTAAATCGGGTCTTGAATCAATGCGTCAACTTTGAACAGATGTACATTAGCCCCGAAGTGTTAAGGATAATGCTTGCATTGTACTTGAGACTTGTGAAAAATATGTTGATGATAGAGCAAATAGGCATTAGCCCCCAAGTACAAAGTGCATAACTTGTTATACGCTTGGTACTTCATAACCTGTTTTGATGATATATCTCACCTTTGTAGGCTGAGCTGAGTAAAAAGGATGCTCAAACCGTGGATCTTCAAGAGAATGTTAAATCTCAGCAAGCAGAGGCTTCCAAAGCCAAAGAAGAGCTGACCAATGCCTTAGCAGTTATGGAGAAGCTGAAAGAATCCTTTAACAAAGAGTGTGCAGACTGGGAGACGGAAAAGGCCGGTTTAACAAAAAAAGGCCGAGGACGCAGAGGCAGCCCTGAAGCCGGTGGTTGAAGAACTGACCGGCATAAAGCGGCAGATTAACGCCATGAATTCTGCTGTGTTTGGTAAGTACCCTCTCATGCAGTTTGTCTAATTCATAAGATCTTATCAATGACCGGTTTACTCATGCTTAACCATGACAGGGACCCGCATTGCTCATCTGGGCTCTGACATGCGGATGAAGCTTAAAGCAGCCTACACCTTGATAGAACAGCTGTTCTCTGGATCCCAGCGAGCTATTTGCACTGCAGCTTATAACAAGCCTCCGCCATCGCTGATAAAGGAAACTATTGAAAAGCTGGCCATGCTACCTGCCCGATCAACGAATTGAAGAGAGCAGCTGTCGTGGTTCTAAGTCTGACAGTGATATAGGGGGGTAAGTATGGAGTGGCAAGATCTTAGCTATAGAGGAGTTGTAGGAACGCAAGATTTACGAGTTCAGGCCCTTCTCGGAGGAAGTAATAGCCCTACGTCTCGGAGCCCAGAGGCGGTCGACTGGATTATGTGTGTGTGAATTACAGGCGTGCAAACCCTTTACACTGAGGAGGGGGTGGCTTATATAGAGTTCGCCCGACCCCTCCGGCCCTCAGTTTGCAGGGTTTTAAATACATTAAGGTGGGGCGTTACTGGTAACGCCCCTAATAAAGTGCTATGATTACCATAAAGGCTACTTAATAACTGACCATTAGCATGCGGAGCGCCTTTAGGTCACCTAACCGTCGAGTGGCTTGGTCTTGGTCAAGTGATTGCTTCTTGGTCGAGTATCTTCAAGTCTGTCGAGTGAGACACCTTCAAGTCGATTGAAAGATGATTTCTTCTGGAGATGTAGTTGGGTAGGTCAGTTTGGACAGGTCCATGACCCTACCCTAGGTACATAGCTTCATCATTAGCCCCCGAATGGATCGAGGTTTGAGTGGGACAGGGTTTGAGCATTTTTCCAACTCGTTTTTCATGCCGCGAGCATACCTTGTTTTGGACCAATGAACCCAAGTGTTGACAGCGACTTCCTTTCCAGCCGCCTTGATCCATTCTTAATTCTTTGTCGAGTGAGTTTCTTTACTCGAAAGGCTCCAAGTGACGGTGCAGAGGAGATCTTTGGTTTGACAAGTTGTTCTGCTTCCCGCGGATTTCGTGGGATCCGAATTTTGGGAAGCGCGCGGGACGAGGGAGGCCGCAGTAATTGGATGGGATAGAGCGGAGCCGCCTCGATCCCTGCACCACCTTTTTTGCCATGTATCGCGCGCGCGATTTTTACGGGATTTGACAGAGCCGCCTGGGCCTACCCGTCAGCCACTCGGAAGCGGCCTCATATAAGGCGTTGGACCGGAGTCTCCTGAACAGTGCGTTCCCATTACCTCTCTCCTCTTCACGCCTCTCTGCTGCGCTCGCTCTCGCCCCAGTGCCACCGCTCCGTACGCGTCTCGCCGGCGACAATGGGGAAGGAGAAGACGGCGGCTCTGGAGCGGGCAAAGAAGGCGATGGCGAGGTCGAAGGGGAAGGCGACCAGCCGGGGCCGATCTTCCTCGCGAACCGGCCTGCCGAAGGGCTGGATCCAGGGCGACTGGATCCACTCGAGGATCACCCAAGAAGACCTCGATGACTTGGCCGAAGGGGGGCTGATCCCTATGACCCGGCGCGGCTTCCGGGGAAGGAATCTGAGCCGCAACCTCGGGAGGGTGAGCGTGTTCTTCTTGCCACCCACGTCGACCGTGGATTTTCCTTGCCTCCAAACCCTTTCTTCCGAGGGTTTCTGAACTTCTTTGGGGCACAACTCCACCACTTTACTCCCAACACAATCATTTATCTTGCCGCTTTCATTTCTTTGTGTGAGAACTTCCTGGGTTGCTGGCCTCACTGGGGTCTTTTCAACCACATTTTCACTTGTCGCTCCCAGACGGGGAAAAAGGCTAATCCGAGTGACGAGAGGACGCAAGTGATTCAGATGTGTGGGGGCCTTAGTATCCAGATGAGAGGAAAAAGTTCTTTTCTGGCCATGATCCTTCCCGACTCAGTCCGCGGATGGCAGTCGACCTGGTTTTACTGTAAGGACCAGTCGACGCCAAGGCAGTCGACTGGCCTCCCTCCCTTTACCATGGACCGAGTGAGGAAACCCTCCCCTTTGAAGGTGCTCCCGGAGGAGAAGGCGCAGGTGAGGGTGCTGGTCGATCGAGTGGTCCAGCTTATCCGTGACGGGGTCACTGGTATGGATCTCTTGGAGGTCTTCCTTCAGCGGCACATCCAGCCTCTTCAAGCCCAAGACCATCCGATGTGGATGTATTCGAGTCTTGAAGACTCCACTCGGATCCACCCGGAGGAGGTCGACGACGACACACTGGAGAAGTGGTTGTCGGGCATTACCGGGAACAAGGACAACCCCAGGGGAGCCAGGAGAGTCCCTCCATTCGACCAGTCTCATGCACCAGAGAAGGTATGATTCTGAGTTTTTGCTTTGTAATTTGAATTCTCTCCTGCATACACTGTGTCGACTGGCTTTGTTCTCTCTGCTTTCTTTCAGGCCATTATTGAAATGTATTCAATGCCCAACGGAGAGCAAGAGCAAGCTCTGGAAGGCAAGGCGAGCAGCGGCGACGGTGGCGAGTGGACTTCCGACGGTGAAGGGGGTGGAGGAAGCGACGACTCAAGTGACGGAGAAGAAGTCGAGTCACCTCCTCGCCGGGAGAGGCAATCCAAGCTTGACCAAGAACTACCGAGTTCCTGTGAAAAGGTAACTGCTCAGGCTAGTCAGTCTTCGAAGCGTCCTCGGGTCTCTTCACCAACCCCGACTGAGAAAGCGCCAAAGCACCCCAGAGTTGTAGAGCTGAAGACTCGGAAGGCGTTGCCGAAGATTAAGATTGACATCCCCGTTGCTTCCACGTGAGTGTCTCCTTTCGTATTCACTCGACGCTTCATGCTGTTTGTTTTTCTTGTTTTAACTGGTCGGATTTTGGGATTGTCAGTGCTGCCACTTCCGGGACCTCAGCTTACAGGGACGAGGACGAGGTGATGGAGGATGCGGTCACTTCTAATATGGGTATGATTTCTGCCGTACTATCGTTGTTTGGTCGATCCAATTGCAATGTGCATCATTGGGTGATGTGACTTTGGCAATTGCACCCTACACAGCTCCCAACGTTATTGACCTCCCTGACGATGATGAAGAGCCCGAGAGGCCTTTGACAAGGAAGAGTAGGCAAGCTCCTACAAGTGAGGCGCTACAGTCGACATAGAGGGCGGAACCAATCGTTCAGGACGCTGGCGACACCAATCGGGGTTCTATTACCTTCGTCGTGCCGCTGTCGAGTGCCTTGCCTTCTTCGTCGACTGCTTAGGCCCCTGTCGACCCACCTTCGGTTTTTGCGACCCATCATGTCCCAAAAGACGAAGTGAATGCTGCCAGGGAAGCTATACGCCAGGAGGGTGTCATGATGGAGAAGATGAAGATGGTGCGAGACGCCAGTCAGGCTGCCTACAACGCCTGCTCGGCTCTCCAAAGCAACGTTCGGGTTAGTTGGTCGCCGCTTGTTCTGTTGGGATATGATATCTGAAGACTCCTTTCTGAAAATGTTTGCGTTAGTACACCCACCGAATGCGTTGCTTGAACTTTGAATTAGTGGGGCACGCTGAGTGCACCCACTGGGTGTAGTCCCCGAGACTGCGGTGGACTGCGGGCAGTTGACTGTAGTCTTTGTATCTTGTCGAGTGTAAACCGAATTAATAATTTGTCTCTTCCACTCGGTCTGGTCGAGTGGGGTCGAAACCGGTGGGGGCACGCCAAGTGCACCCACTGGGTGTAGTCCCCGAGACCGCAATCGACTGCTGGCAGTCGACTGTGGTCTGAGCTCCTTTTTTTACTCCCTACACTCGACTCTGGCGGGCCGGTCGTGTGGGCTCAGAACTGGTGGGGGCACGCAAAGTGCACCCGCTGGGTGTAGTCCCCGAGGCTATGGTGGACTGCGGGCAGTTGACCGTAGCCTTAGTAACTTTTTTTCTGTAAAAATAACTTCTCCCCTTTGATTTCAGAAATCTTGTGATCTTGGGGCTCGCTTTGCTGACTTAGAGAAATAGCAGATCCAACTCAACCTTGACTTGGAGCTGGCCAAGATAGAGCTGCAAAGGGTCAAAGATGACGCCACTGGTAAGACGAATTTGTCGACTGGTTCGTCTTAAGCTTGAGTTCCCTTCTGCTCTTTCTGAATCAGGCATCATTTCTTTGTAGAAAAACTGAGAGAAGCTCTGGTGAAGAAGGACCAGGATTTGGATGCTGCTCGAAAGGAGGTTGACGATAAAACCGCTCTAGCTGCACAGAAATTGGCTTCGGTCGGCCAGTTGGAAGAAGAGAATACCAGGCTGAAGTCTGCTCTGAATGACGCCAACAAGGAGTGCTCGCGCTAGAAGAAGGAGAACCTCATCCTGGGCGAGAAGATGGAAAGCATTGCTCGCAGGAGGGACGATCTGGAGAGCTACCTAAGGAGTCTTGCCAAGAAGTTGTTCATCAAGCTTGAAGGTGCACATTTTGTTCCGACTGATTTTTTTTCTGTCGACTCGGCATATGTAAATTGACTTATCCTTGGATCATGATGCAGAGTTTTGCCAGAACTTCGAGGAGGAGACTGGGCGGATCGAACCTGGTTTGGATCCAATCAATTCTCCCGTGAAAGATGAAACTGCCATGAATCTGCTCCGACTGGAATCCCGCATTGACGGTGTCGTGGACTACTTGGCTCCACTGAAGGTCGCCATTTCGCGGATTGACCCAGCACTTTGGCCAGAGGCTGTGCTCCAAAATGATCTTGAGTCCCTGATTACTCGACTAAATGAAATCCCAGACTGAGTGCAGGAGTGGAAGAAGTCTGCTGCTCGGTGTGGCGCTGACGTGGCTCTGTCTTTGGTTCGTGTCCACTGCTAGGAGGTGCAACAAGACAAACTAGCAGCAATCAAGGTCGCCAACACCCAGAAACATGACTTCCGAACTTTTATGGAGACTTTCATCCCTGCAGCCACTCGGATAGCCAACGGCGTCGACCTGGATGAGTTCATCGAGCCTGCCAGCCCTCCTCCTGCGGAGTGAACAAACTTTTATGCCTCACCTTAAATTTGCCTCGGAATGCCGAGTGGTTTTTGTAACCATTAAACTCTTTCGGGCTGAATGCCCGAGTACTTTGATCTGTGGTCCGGAAACCTTTAGGATTTATCCGAACTTGGTTTATCGTCGAATATCTTTATGCATTCCCCGTCGAGTGGAAATCGTTCTTTATTCGAGACAACTTTTGTATTTGCGGCGCAGTTCTGAAGGAGACGGTAGCAGTCGACCTGCACCTCGTCGTCTTTGGGGGTCAGCGATGGATTGTATGTTGTATTTGTGGCGAAGCTCCCCAAGGAGGAGGCGGCAGTCGACCTGCCCCTTGTTACTGCAGAGCAGGATGAAGTGCGTGTTGTATTTGTGGCGAAGCTCTCCAAGGAGGAGGCGATAGTCGACCCGCCCCTTGTTGTTGTAAAGCAGGATGTGTTTCAAACTTAGGCGAGTGCTGGACTGCAGCTGAGTCCCCGAGTGGGAGGGCTACTCTCCACTCGGTAGGATTTTTTCAAACTTAGGCGAGTGCCTGACTGCAGCTAAGTCCTCAAGAGAGAGAACTTAGGCGAGTACTGGACTGCAGCTAAGCCCCCAAGTGGGAGGACTGCTCTCCACTCGGTAGGATTTTTTCAAACTTAGGTGAGTGCCTGACTGCAGCTAAGTCCTCAAGTGAGAGAACTTAGGCGAGTACTGGACTACAGCTAAGCCCCCGAGTGGGAGGACTGCTCTCCACTCGGTAGGATTTTTTCAAACTTAGGCGAGTGCCAGACTGCAGCTAAGTCCTCAAGTGAGAGAACTTAGGCGAGTACTGGACTGCAGCTAAGCCCCCGAGTGGGAGGACTGCTCTCCACTCGGTAGGATTTTTTCAAACTTAGGCGAGTGCCTGACTGCAGCTAAGTCCTCAAGTGAGAGAACTTAGGCGAGTACTGGACTGCAACTAAGCCCCCAAGTGGGTGGACTGCTCTCCACTCGGTAGGATTTTTCAAACTTAGGCGAGTGCCTGACTGCAGCTAAGTCCTCAAGTGAGAGAACTTAGGCGAGTACTGGACTGCAGCTAAGCCCCCGAGTGGGAGGACTGCTCTCCACTCGGTAGGATTTTTTCAAACTTAGGCGAGTGCCTGACTGTAGCTAAGTCCTCAAGTGAGAGAACTTAGGCGAGTACTGGACTGCAGCTAAGCCCCCGAGTGGGAGGACTGCTCTCCACTCGGTAGGATTTTTTCAAACTTTGCGACTGCCTGACTGCAGCTAAGTCCTCCAGTGAGAGAACTTAGGCGAGTACTGGACTGCAGCTAAGCCCCCGAGTGGGAGGACTGCTCTCCACTCGGTAGGATTTTTTTTCAAACTTAGGCAAAACGGATTCGCAGCTAGGCCACCCACTGGGGGATTTCATTCGGAAACAAAAATCGATAACAATCACTGAGAAAAATATAACGCTCTTGTCTTTGAAAAATAAACTACAGGAGTTTTTTTCTAATTACATCTCATCCGAGTGAGAATTCAAGTATAAAAGGGGCGGAGTAGCTCCGCATTCCAGGCTCGCGGCTAATCAATCTGGCGATCGACATTGTAGAGGTGGTATGCTCCATTACGAAGGACTCTGGTGACTATGAAGGGGCCTTCCCAAGTAGGGGCGAGTTTGTGTGGTTTCTGCTGATCCACTCGGAGGACTAAGTCTCCCTCTTGGAAGGCTCGACCCTTCACATTTCTGGCATGGAATCGGCGCAATTCTTGTTGGTAGACGGTCGATCGGATCATGGCCATTTCTCTTTCTTCTTCCAGGAGGTCGACTGCGTCCTGCTGGGCTTGTTCTGCTTCATCTTCAGAGTAGAGCTCGACTCGGGGAGCATTGTGAAGCAGGTCACTCGGCAAGACTGCGTCGCCTCCGTAGACAAGAAAGAATGGGGTTCTTCCGGTTGATCGGTTCAGGGTTGTCCTCAATCCCCAAAGGACTCATGGAAGCTCATCGACCCATGCACCCGCTGCGTGCTTGAGATTGCGCATCAACCGGTGTTTCAGTCCTTTGAGAATTAGGTCGTTTGCCCTTTCTGCTTGCCCATTCGATTGGGGGTGAGCGACCGAAGCATAGTCGACTCGGGTACCCTGAGAGGCGCAAAAGGCCCTGAATTGTTCAGAATCGAAGTTTGACCCATTGTCAGTGATGATGCTGTGCGGAACTCCATATCTGAATATCAACCCTCTGACAAAACTGATAGTAGTGCAAGCGTCAAGGTTCTTGATAGGCTTGGCTTCAATCCATTTGGTGAACTTGTCGACTGCTACTAGCACATGAGTGAAGCCGCTCCTGCCTGTTCTCAGTGTTCCAACCATGTCCAGCCCCCAAACAGCGAAGCCAGACGAGTGGAATGGTTTTCAGAGCCGACGCGGGCTTGTGCGACATATTGGAGTAATACTGACATCCTTCACACTTGTCGACTATCTCTTTTGCCATTTCATTGGCTCTTGGCCAGTAGAATCCCGCTCGGTATGCTTTAGCCACAATGGTCCGAGAGGACGCATGGTGACCACAGGTTCCCGAGTGGACATCATCAAGGATCATCCGACCTTCTTCTGGTGTAATACTCCTCTGACTGACTCCAGTCGCGCTTTCATTATATAACTGTCCTTTCATGACTGTAAAGGCCTTGGATCGTCGGACGATCTGTCGAGCCTCTTCTTCATCTTCTGGGAGCTCTTTCCTTAGGATGTATGCAATGTACGGTACTGTCCAGTCGGGAGTGCTGACCAAGACTTCCATGATGAGGTCGACTACAGCTGGAATTTCAACTTCAGTCGAATCCGTGGTGCTTTTTGGCTGCAGGGCCTCTTCACTGAAGGGATTCTCCTGAACTGATGGTATGTGAATGTGTTCCAAAAACACATTGCTGGGGATGGCTTCTCTTTTGGAACCTATTTTTGCCAGATCATCAGCTGCTTGATTTTTCAGTCGGGGTAAGTGATGAAGCTCTAATCCCTCAAATTTCTTCTCCAGCTTTCTCCCTGCATTGCAATAACCAGTCATGACTGGACTTCTGACATCCCATTCCTTCATCACCTGATTAACCACCAAATCTGAGTCGCCATAGACCATGAGGTGACGGACGCCAAGTGAAATGGTCATGCGCAACCCATACAGAAGTGCTTCATATTCTGCCTCGTTGTTGGAGGAATCAAAGTGGATTTGAAGAACATAACTGAGTTTATCTCCTCTGGGGGAGACCAACACTACTTCGGCACCGGAACCATTCGGCATCTTGGAACCGTCAAAGAACATGGTCCAATGCTCCGAGTGAACCTGAGTTGGCAGCTGCTGTTCAATCCACTCGGCGACGAAATCTGCGATTGCCTGGGACTTAATAGCTTTCTTTGCCTCAAACTTAATATCTAGAGGAAGGAGTTCAATCGCCCATTTTGCCACTCGACTGGTTGCATCCCTATTATGCAGGATCTCTGATAATGGAGCGTCGCTGATGACTGTAATGGAATGATCAGAGAAGTAATGAGCAACTTTCTTTGTGGTCATATAAATCCCGTATACAAGTTTCTGATAATGAGGATATCTTTGCTTCGACGGGGTCAAAACTTCAGAAATATAATATACTGGGCGCTGAATTTTGAAGGCCTTTCCTTCTTTTTCCCGCTCGACCGTAAGTACCGTACTGACGACTTGTCCCGTGGCTGAAATGTAAACCAGCAAAGGCTCCTTACTGATTGGGGCAGAAAGCACCGGCTGGGTGGAGAGCAGAGCTTTGAGCTCTGCAAACGTTGCATCAGCTTCAGGAGTCCACTCAAACTTGTCAGACTTCTTCATCAATTGGTAAAGGGGCAATGCCTTTTCATCGAGACAAGATATGAATCGACTTAAAGCGGCCAAGCAACCAATAAGCTTCTACACGTCGTGCACTCGCACAAGACTTTTCATTCGGAGTATAGTGCGACTTTTTCTGGATTGGCATCGATTCCCCGTTCGAAAACGAGAAAACCGAGTAATTTTCCGCCAGGAACTCCAAATGTGCACTTTGATGGATTAAGCTTGATATCATACCTCCTGAGGTTGGCAAAGGTTTCAGCAAGGTCAGTCAGTAGGTCGGAACCCTTCCGTGACTTGACCACAATATCATCCATGTACGCCTCCACATTCCGACTGATTTGGGTGAGCAAACACTTCTGAATCATCCTCATGAATGTGGCTCCGGCATTCTTGAGGCCGAATGGCGTGGTAACATAACAGAAGCACCCGAATGGAGTGATCAAGGCTGTTTTGATCTCGTCAGGTCCATACAGACGGATCTGATGGTACCCGGAATAGGCGTCTAAAAAAGACAGTCGCTCACATCCCGCAGTCGAGTCGACTATCTGATCGATGCGGGGGAGAGGAAAATGATCTTTTGGGCAGGCCCGATTGATATGTTTAAATTCAATGCACATGCAAAGTGACTTGTCCTTCTTGGGGACCATAACAACGTTGGCGAGCCACTCGGAGTGGTAGATTTCTCAGATGAACTCCGCTGCTAAGAGCCGAGCCACCTCCTCGCCAATGGCCTTTCTCTTCTGGACAACGGACCGTCGAAGATGTTCCTTGACAGGTTTTACTTTTGAGTCGACTCTTAGGCGGTGCTCAGCCAGCTCCCTGGGAACACCCGGCATGTTAGAAGGCTTCCATGCGAAAATGTCCCAGTTCTCACAAAGGAACTGGATGAGCGCTTCTTCCTATTTGGAGTCGAGTGTTGTCGAGATATGAGTTGGAGCAGCGCTGGGGTCGGTCGGGTGGATGTGAGCTGTCTTCGTATCACTAGTCGACTGAAAAGCTGATTCTGTAGCGGGTTTCTTGGCTCGCAACAAATCACTCGGGTCTGCAGTCTTCTGGTATTCCTACAACTCCACCACTGCCATCTGAGCATCGGCGATCTTCGAACCTTTCTGAAAACATTCTTCCGCTTTCTTCCGATTGCCCGTAATAGTGATCACACCTTTGGGGCCAGGCATCTTCAATTTGAGATACACATAACATGGTCGGGCCATGAAGCGTGCATAAGCCGACCTGCCCAAAATAGCATGGTAGGCACTCTGGAAGTCTACAACTTCAAATGTCAACTTTTCTTTGCGGTAATTCTTCGAATCACCGAAAACCACATCAAGAGCAATCTGTTCGAGTGATTCAGCCTTCTTCCCAGGAATGACTCCATGGAAACTCATGTTGCTGGCACTGAGTCTGGACATCGGAATGCCCATCCCTTTCAACGTCTCAGCATACAATATGTTCAAACCACTGCCACCATCCATCAAGACTTTGGTCAGTCGAGTGCCTTCAACCACTGGGTCGACCACCAGAGCTTGCCTCCCAGGGGTGGCAATATGCGTTGGGTGATCGGACTGGTTGAACGTGATGGCAGTCTGAGACCATTTCAAATAACTTGGTGTCGCCGGAGCAACCATATTCACCTCTCGGTTGATGACTTCCAGTCGACTTTTGCTCTCAACATCAGCAAAAATCATCAGGGTGGAATTGACTTGGGGGTATCCATCGTCGCTATCTTCCTTGTCCTCAACTTTGTCTGACTCCTTCTCTTTATCTTTGGGCTGCTTGCCCTGGAACTGCTGGATCAAGAGTCGACACTATCGAGTGGTATGTTTTGGGTAAATAAAATTACCCTCTTCATCTTTCTTAGTGTGGACGAGGCACGGCAAATCCAACACATCATTTCCGTCTTGGTCTTTAACTTTCTTGGGATTCCAAGGTCCTTTGGGTTTCCCCTTAAACTTTCCTTGAGTCACAGCCAAGGCTTCCCCAGGAGCAGCTGGCTCGGCTTTCCGCTTCTATTTCCGATTGGAATTTCCTCCGGTTTCTTGGGCGACTGACTTCAGCTTGCCACTCCGGAGTCGATCCTCATCTTCTCCATTAGCGTACTTGGTGGCAATCTCCATCATTCGGTTCAGAGACATATCTCCGGTTCGACCGAATTTCAGATTCAGTTCTCTATACTTGATGCCTTCTTTGAAGGCACAGACTGCTTGGTGGTCAGGCACATTCTCTACCGTGTGGTGCAACGTGATCCATCTCTAGATGTAATCCCTCAAGGTTTCATTCGGCTCCTACACGCAGGACCGCAGTTCCGTCAACCATGCCAGTCGTTTGCATGTTCCTTCGAATGTGGTGACAAACACTCGGGCGAGATCTTCCCAAGTGTAAATGCTGCTGGGTGCTAACAGGTTCAGCCACGCTCTGGCCGAGCCCTCCAACATGAGATGCAGGTGCTTCATGGCCACCTCATCATTGCCGCCGCCAATCTGGACGGCCACTCGGTAGTCTTCAAGCCAAGTATCGGGCTTGGATTCGCCAGTGAACTTGCTAACTCCAGTCGCCAACCTGAAGTTGGGAGGAATCACAACGGCCCTGATGGCTCTACTAAAGCACTCTGGCCCCAAAACATGTGCTCTGCTGCTGGTAGGAGCATCTCTGTCGTGTCCTTCCCGGTGAGCTCTGTTCCTGTCAACCAAACCTTGAACAAGAATGGATCTCGCATCGAAGCCTGGCTCCTTGGAGTCGACTAGAATCCTTCGCCCAACACTAAGAGGGCACCTATCATCTTGTTGTTGAGGCGCATACGACCCGCTCCTCGGGGGAGGGGTGGGCACTCGACGTCGATCATCACGATCGAATCGGTGATCATATTGCTCACAGTTACCATGTGAAGGAAATATGCCCTAGAGGCAATAATAAAGTTATTATTTATTTCCTCATATCATGATAATTGTTTATTATTCATGCTAGAATTGTATTAACCGGAAACATGATACATGTGTGAATACATAGACAAACATATAGTCACTAGTATGCCTCTACTTGACTAGCTCATTAATCAAAGATGGTTATGTTTCCTAACCATTGACATATGTTGTCATTTGATTAATGGGATCACATCATTAGGAGAATGAGGTGATTGACATGACCCATCCCGTTAGCTTAGCACTTGATCGTTTAGTATTCTGCTATTGCTTCCTTCATGACTTATACATGTTCCTGTAACTATGAGAATTGTGTAACTCCCGTTTACCGGAGGAACACTTTGGGTACTACCAAACGTCACAACGTAACTGGGTGATTATAAAGGAGTACTACAGGTGTCTCCGAAGGTACATGTTGAGTTAGCATAATTCGAGATTAGGTTTTGTCACTCCGATTGTCGGAGAGGTATCTCTGGGCCCTCTCGGCAATGCTCATCACCTAAGCCTTGCAAGCATGTAACTAATGAGTTAGTTATAAGATGAAGTATTACAGAACGAGTAAAGAGACTTGTCGATAACGAGATTGAACTAGGTATTGGATACCGACGATCGAATCTCGGACAAGTAACATACCGATGACAAAGGGAACAACGTATGATGTTATGCGGTTTGACCGATAAAGATCTTCGTAGAATATGTAGGAACCAATATGGGCATCCAGGTCCCGCTATTGGTTATTGACTAGAGATGTGTCTCAGTCATGTCTACATCGTTCTCGAACCGTAGGGTCCGCACGCTTAAGGTTTCGATGACAGTTATATTATGAGTTTTATGTATTTTGATGTACCGAAGGTTGTTCGGAGTCCCGGATATGATTACGGACATGACGAGGAGTTTCGAAATGGTCGAGACATAAAGATTGATATATTGGACGGATATATTTGGACACCGGAAAGGTTCCGGAGAAGTTTGGAGCCCCGGAAGGTTACCGGAACCCCCCGGGAGGTATATGGGCCTTATTGGGCCCATGTAGGAGGAAGAGAGAAGGAGCAAGGGAAGGGGGCGCGCCCCCCCAAGCCCAATCCGAATTGGGGAAGGGGGCCGGCCCCCCCTTTCCTTTCTCCTCCCCCCTCTTCCTATTACTACTACTAGTACTACTTCCTAATACTAGTACTCTTTCCTTCCCCCTCCAAATAAGATAAGGAAAAGAGAGGGAAACCTACTTGGAGTAGGTTTCCCCCTCCTCATGGCGCGCCCCCCCTAGGGCCGGCCACCTCCTCCCTCCCTCCTTTATATACGGGGGTAGGGGGGCACCCTAGAACAGACAAGTTGATCATTGATCGTTCCTTAGCCGTGTGCGGTGCCCCCCTCCACGATATTACACCTCGGTCATATTGTAGCGGTGCTTAGGCAAAGCCCTGCAACAGGAGAACATCAAGATCGTCACCATGCCATCGTGCTGACAGAACTCCCCCTCGGCGCCTCTGCTGGATCGGAGATCGAGGGTGCGTCATCGAGCTGTACGCGTGTCAAGAACTCGGAGGTGCCGGAGTAACGGTACTTGGATCAGTTGAACCGGAGGACGTACGAATACTTCCTCTACGTTGCGTCAACGCTTCCGCTTCGGTCTACGAGGGTACGTAGACAACACTCTCCCCTCGTTGCTATATCATCACCATGATCTTGCGTGTGCGTAGGAATTTTTTTTGAAATTACTACGTTCCCCAACACCATGCTGATTACGCTGGTCCCCACGTCCCTCACGCCTCGGGGGCGATCTTGGGCTATGAGCCGACTGGACTGTGTCTGCGGCAACGGATCTACTGTGAATCCTGTTCCGCGACTGAGAAACAGCGGAATTATGGTCTCCTGCTGCCCGGAGCAACGCTCTGATCTGCAGCAAGCCTCTGCCAGCCTCCGACTGGGAAGGCTGAATCGACTCTGCTATGCCGGCTGCAGCTGCTAAATTCTGAATCGGAGTTCGATATACCTGCGGGGGCAGGAAGAGCTGACGTCGACTGGATTCGGGAACCTGATGTCATGCATGCTCGTCGAGTGCTCGCTGGAGGTTCTCCAGTTGAGTG
Source organism: Triticum aestivum (assembly GCF_018294505.1). Lineage (NCBI taxonomy): Eukaryota > Viridiplantae > Streptophyta > Magnoliopsida > Poales > Poaceae > Triticum > Triticum aestivum. Next base: position 382,566,612 of record NC_057800.1, on the reverse strand, counting down.
CGCTCGGCCAAGTTTGCCAGGCGCGCGTCCTCCAAGGCATGAGCCTCGGGGGTTTCTCCAATGATATGAGTGTGCAATGCATCCATGTTCCGGTGGCGAAGTTCTTCTCTCTACAGCGACATGAGAGGCTCGGGAAGATATTCCTCATGAGGACGCGACGGGTCGCCTCCGCCCGCGCCTCCATCGGTGCCGGGAAAACCGGGAGGACTGGGAGGTCTATCGACCATCAGAACTTCCGCCGCCGGATCGCTGCTGTCGCACTCGGATGCGGTCTCTGCGGAGCCAGTCGACAGGTCGAATAGGCCATAGAGGGATTCGTTGGGCTCGATCGCCGCGACTTGAGGGGTGGCCGACTGGCGTGCCACCACGTGTCTCACCCACCGCTGGAGTCTCGACCGACCAGAGCACTTGCGCCGGCGGGAAACTGGGAGGGAGGACAACACAGGAGCCGACCGGTAGGGGGTCAACGGTTCCCGCAGGAGAACGCCACAGACGCACGCGCTAAAGTGCGTTGCCCCGCGGACAGGGAGTGCGTCCACGTCGAGCGGAGCCTCCTGAAGCCACGCGGAGTCGTCGGCGATGAACGTGAGCGTGTCGAGATAGAGATCGCAGCCCTCCACCAAAACTCCGCCGAAAACCATGATGATTCGGGTCGGAAAAGATCGCAACTCCTCCAACAAAACGCTAAAACACCTGCCCGACGATGGGCGCCAACTATTGTGGTTCTAAGTCTGACAGTGATGTAGGGGGGTAAGTATGGAGAGGCAAGATCTTAGCTATAGAGGAGTTGTAGGAACGCAAGATTTACGAGTTCAGGCCCTTCTCGGAGGAAGTAATAGCCCTATGTCTTGGAGCCCGGAGGCGGTCGACTGGATTATGCGTGTGTGAATTACAGGCGTGCGAACCCTTTACATTGAGGAGGGGGGTGGCTTATATAGAGTTCGCCTGACCCCTCCGGCCCTTAGTTATGCAGGGTTTTAAATACATTAAGGTGGGGCATTACTGGTAACGCCCCTAATAAAGTGCTATGATGACCATAAAGGCTACTTAATAACCGACCGTTAGCATGCGGAGCGCCTTTAGGTCACCTGACCGTCGAGTGGCTTGGTCTTGGTCGAGTGATTGCTTCTTGGTCGATTATCTTCAAGTCTGTCGAGTGAGACACCTTCAAGTCGATTGAAAGATGATTTCTTCTGGAGATGTCCTTGGGTAGGTCAATTTGGACAGGTCCATGACCCAACCCTAGGTACATAGCTTCATCAGCAGCCGCAAGATCAGGAGTGCTGACCGCGCTAATCCGGGCCAAGGCGTGGATTCCGGATCTTGAACCGGCAGATATCATCAAAGGCTATCCTGGTGTGAAAGAAGACGGCTCATACTTCAATAACAATGATCTCCGAAGGCTGACAAAGGAGATGCGGCCGATAGCAAGCAAACTGGTGGAGGATACCGATCTATCTCATTTTCAACTGGTTTATGATGCTGAGGGAAAAAGACAGCCCACGTTGATCCATAATGTTGAAGAGCTTGTGCCACCAATCCGTAAGCATACTTATGCTCCTAACATTGACCCCTCCAATCTTATCCATGAAGAGGCCGTTTTTCAAGCCTTAACCAGAATCGATTGGTCAAAGGTTGATTTCCAGCGTCTGGGGAGGGATGAAGAGAATGTGACCGCGCAAGATGACCGTCAATCGTCAAGCCGTCCCGATGTGGAATCCTAAACCGGTGGCCGGTTTACCAGTTGAAGTCTTCCACTCTTTGAAAACAATTATTCAATTTGGGCTGTTTATAAGAACTTGTTCTGCCTTTGGGATCTATTTATGCATTATCCATTATGAGTTGTGTTCTTGCATATAAGAACTTGAAAGTGTCCTAGTGGTTTACCACTAGATGGGTCATGATGCCCAAAAAATATATACATAACTTGGATGGACAACCAAGATTTGTAAAAATAGATGATACATGTCACATACCTCGTTGGCTGACCAACTGTTTGTATAATAAGGGTGAAAAACACTAATCCGGAGTGTTGATGACTCCTCGCCCTCTTGCCGGTTCATATAAAAACCAAGCCGGTCTATAATAGCCGCTGATTTGTTCGTATAATGCTGGTGACATCTAGTCAAAACCAGACCGGAGCAACGTACTGCCGGTTTAAAACTGATCATGTACTGACAACTAAGCATTGAAAGTCACGCCGGGTCGTACTAAACACCGGTTTATCAGAAAATATTCATAAATCCCTTATTAAAAGATTATAAAAACAACAAAGACAAAATAAATATGCAAGGCATTTCATGGGCTGCCAGGCCCTAAATCGAGGCTTTTCATGGGCTGCCAGGCCGCTGAGTTATACCATTTAGCAAAGCCTTTTAAGATGGACCTCAATCTTTAACCAATCACCGTTTTAACTTTGACAAGTTCAGGGTCTATGAGATTGACTTGTCAAATGTTTGATGGGTCATACCAGGTTTACCTGGACGGAGTGGCTTACTTAAAGAGGCAGGATAACCCGGGGTTTTAGGTGAATACACCTGGCTTCCAAGCCTGGCTTGATAGCCTATTACACGGGTGCAAGCTCGTTGTTCTTTGAGAAGCAAGGAGCCCCCATGTAATATTTCAGTTGTGCTCAGTGGTTACCTATGTTTGAGTTGTGCTTGATGCAATAGACTCTCTTTGGTTCCACATAATTTCCTTTTCGCTTTAAGCCTATCAAGAGGTCTAGCTATGGTGTGAAGACAACCAAGCCCCTAGTGATATCCCTTTTTGGTTTTAAACCGATCAAGAGGTGTAGCTATGGTGTGAAGACAACCAAGCCCCCTAGTGACTTCCTTTATATCTGTGTGGCCTTATGGGCCGGGTTAATAAAACTCCGCTTTGTCAGTAGAAGCCCCTGTGGAACCACACATGATGTAAGAAATAACAGAGACCCCGCTTGAGCCGAGGCTCCGGTTTATTATATAATATATACATTGTCACAAGTATATACATAAGAAGAGCCTGTGGCTCAAGTATAGTAAGGCCGAAGAAGGGCTACATTGCATGGCCGCTTGGTCTCCTCCTCCGATTTGCGTGAGTCTTTGTGCTCTCGAACATCGATAAGGTAGTATGACCCATTGTGTAGGTTTTTTCTGACCACACAAGGTCCTTCCCAAGGTGGGGATAACTTGTGCATATCAGTTTGATCCTGGATGAGCCGGAGCACCAGATCACCCTCTTGAAAAGTTCTGGTTTTAACCCGGCAACTGTGATAACGTCGGAGATCTTGTTGATAAATCGCCGAACTTGCCGCTGCGAGATCACGCTCCTCATCTAACAGGTCCAGTGAGTCCTGACGTGCCTTCTCATTGTCAGCTTCAACATAGGCTATCACACGGGGTGAGTCATGACAGATGTCACTATGGAGAACCGCCTCCGCTCCGTAAACCATGAAGAAAGGCGTGTAACCCGTAGATCTGTTAGGTGTGGTGTTGATACTCCATAACACTGAAGGTAACTCCTCCACCCAACAACCCGGTGTCCGCTTTAAAGGAACCATAAGCCGGGGTTTGATACCTCTCAAAGTTTCTTGATTTGTCCTCCCTGCTTGACCATTAGACTAGGGGTGAGCCACTGATGCTACATCAAGCCGAATGTGTTCACGTTGGCAAAATTCCTCCATCTCACCCTTAGACAGATTAGTACCATTATCCGTGATAATGCTGTGTGGAAAGCCAAACCGGAAGATCACCTTCTTGATGAATTGAACCGCCGTGGCTGCATCACACTTACTGACTGGCTCTGCCTCCACCCACTTGGTAAACTTGTCAACCGCTACCAACAGGTGGGTCTTTTTGTCCTTGGATCTCTTAAAGGGCCCAACCATACGAGCCCCCAAGTTGTGAACAGCCAAGTGATTGGAATCATTCTCAACTCCTGAGCCGGAACATGAGAGCGGTGTGCAAATTTTTGACAACCATCACACCTTTTAACTAAATCCTCAGCATCAGCATGAGCTGTCAACCAATAGAAGCTGTGACGAAAAGCCTTAGCCACCAAGTATTTTGAACAGGCGTGATGACCACAATCTCCTTCGTGGATTTCTCGCAAAATCTCACAACCCTCTTGAGGAGACACACAACGTTGAGTTGCTCATGTAACGCTGTAACGATGTAACTCCCCATTGATAATGGTCATTGACTTGGATCGCCGGATTATCTGTCGGGCCAAGGTTTCATCCTCCGGTAACTCGCCCCGGTTCATGTAAGCCATGTACGAGACTGTCCAATCTGGTATAACATGCAAAGCTGCCACCAATTGGGCCTCCGGATCAGGAATAGCCAACTCCTCCTCTGTGGGTATCTTGACCGACGGATTATGCAGTACGTCGAGGAAAACATTAGGTGGCACCGGTTTACGCTGAGAGCCTAGGCGACTTAAAGCATCCGCCTCTTCATTCTTTCGCCAGTCTATATGGTCAACTTGATAACCTTTGAAATGACGAGCCACTATGTCCACCTCTCGTCGATATGCAGCCATGAGTGGGTCCTTAGAGTCCCAAGTGCCAGATACATGTTGAGCCACTAGGTCCGAGTCACCGAAGCACTTAACCCGGCTTAAGTTCATCTCCTTAGCCATCCGAAGACCGTGGAGTAAGGCCTCGTACTCAGCTGCATTGTCAGTACAAGGGAACATTAAGCGAAGAACATAACAAAACTTGTCACCTCATGGGGAAGTTAATATGACTCCAGCCCCCGACCCCTCCAATTGCCTAGACCCATCAAAGTGAATAGTCCAATGAGTGTTATCTGGCTTTTCCTCGGGTGCCTGCAACTCTGTCCAATCATTGATGAAGTGCACGAGTGCTTGAGATTTGATCGATGTGCGAGGTGTATACTTGAGCCCGTGAGGTCCAAGCTCAATAGCCCACTTGGCAATCCGGCCAGTTGCTTCTCTGTTTTGAATGATAACTCCCAGAGGTGCTGAACTCACCACTATGATAGGATGGCCCTGAAAATAATGCTTGAGCTTCCGGCTTGCCATAAACACCCCATACACCAGCTTCTGCCAATGCGGATACCTCTGCTTTGATCCGATAAGCACCTCACTGATATAACAAACCGGCCGTCGAACCGGATACTCCTTTCCAGCCACCTTGCGCTCCACAACAATAGCCACACTAACATCCCGGGCATTAGCAGCCAGATATAGCAGTAAAGGCTCTTTATCGACCGGAGCCGCGAGGACAGGCGGTTCAGCTAACTGCCTCTTCAAATCCTCAAACGCTTTATCAGCCGCATTACTCCAGACAAAGTCATCTGTTTTCTTTAGCATCTGATATAAAGGGATAGCTTTCTTCCCGAGACGACTGATAAACCAGCTTAAATCCACAATCCGGCCGGCTAAACATTGAACGTCATTGATACACGCCGGTTTAGCCAGGGACGTGATTGCTGATTTTTTTTTCTGGATTAGCCTCAATGCCCCTGTTTGACACCAGAAAACCCAGGAGCTTGCCTGCTGGAACACCAAAGACACATTTGTCCGGAGTAAGAATCATCTTAGAAACCCGGAGGTTGTCAAAAGTCTCCCTCAAATCATCTATCAATGTTTCCTCCTTCCTGGACTTCACCATAATATCATCCACATATGCATGAACATTGCGCCCTATCTGTTTATGAAGACAATTCTGAACACAATGCTGATAAGTCGCCTGGGCACTCTTGAGCCCAAAGGGCATGGAGACATAGTAGAAGGCTGCAAAGGGAGTTATAAAATTTGTCTTCTCATGGTCCTTAACTGCCATTTTGATCTGATGATAACCAGAGTAAGCATCCAGAAAACACAAACGGTCACAACACGCCGTAGCATCAATAATTTGATCAATGCGAGGGAGGGCAAAGGGATCTGTTGGACAAGCTTTGTTCAAATCTGTGTAGTCCACACACATACGCCAAGTGTCGTTTTTCTTAAGAACCAACACTGGATTAGCTAACCATTCAGGGTGAAAAACCTCCATGATAAACCCTGCAGCCAACAGCGAGCTACCTCCTCACCAATAGCCTTACGCCTTTCTTTGTTGAAGCGGCGGAGAAACTGCCTGACCGGTTTAAACTTAGGATCTATATTAAGTGTGTGCTCAGCGAGTTCCCTCGGTACACCTGGCATGTTAGAAGGCTTCCATGCAAAGATGTCCCGGTTCTCACGGTTGAACTCAATGAGTGCGCTTTCCTATTTGGGATCCAGGTTAGCGCTAATGCTGAACTGCTTGGATGACTCACCGGGAACAAAATCAACCATCTTAGTGTCTGTAGCCGATTTAAACTTCAACACCGGATTGTGCCCTGTAGTTGGTTTTTTCAAAGAAGTCATGTCCGTCGGATCAACCTTGTCTTTATAAAACTTTAGCTCCTCTGTGGCACAAACCGACTCAGCGTAAGCCGCATCACCCTCTTCACACTCCAAAGCGATCTTCCTGCTCCCATGTACTGTGATGGTCCCCTTATGACCTGGCATCTTAAGCTGCAGATAAACATAACACGGCCTCGCCATGAACTTGACATAAGCCGGTCGCCCAAACAGGGCGTGATACGGACTCTTGATTTTCACCACCTCAAAAGTCAATGTTTCTAACCTTGAATCATGATCATCTCCAAAGGCCACCTCGAGGGCTACCTTGCCCACTAGATATGCAGACTTACCGGGCACCACACCATGAAAAATAGTGTTCGACGGTTTAAGATTCTTATCTGTCAACACCATACGGCGGAAGGTATCATAGTAAAGAATATTGATACTGCTTCCCCCATCCATAAGCACCTTTGTGAACTTATCCCCCCCAACCTGAGGTGCCACCACTAAGGCCAGATGACCCGGATTATCAACCCGGGGTGGGTGATCCTCTCTACTCCATACAATGGGCTGCTCAGACCAGCGCAGATACTGAGGCACCGCCAGTTCAACAGAGTTTATTGCCCTCTTGTGAAGCTTCTGATCGCATTTACACAAGCTAGTGGTAAAGACATGATACTGCCCACTATTCAACTGCTTCGGATTGCTCTCATAACCAGACTTCTGCTGCTGCTGATTCCCCTGATGGTTATAACCTCCTTGATTGCCCTGGTTCCCTTGATGGCCATGTCCGGTTTGATTGCCTTGGAATCCTGAACCGGAGCTGCCACCTCTGTAACCCGGCCCATGAAAACCACCTCCTGAAGCGCCGGGCGGGCCGTTGTCATAATGAAACATATTGGAATTCTTAAACTCTCGCATAATGAAACAATCCTTCCAAAGATGTGAAGCTGGCCTTTCCTTCGATCTGTGCTTCGAACAAGGCTGATTTAACAGGCGCTCCAGATTGGGGCCTGACCCTCAGCCCCTCTGAGGCTGTTTACCCTTATGACGCTGACCGTTGTCCTGGGCGTTGGTGTTAAGCAGAAAGTCCAAACTATTTCCTGCCTTGCGCTTGCCATTATTCCCATGACCTACCGGATTGTGTTGCTGCCCCTTGGTATTGCCGTTCTTTTTCCCTTTCCCCGGTTTCTCATCCTCAGACTCAGGGTCTTTGGTACTATCTGAATCGGCGTATTTCACCAAAGCAGCCATAAGAGTTGACATGTCATTGCAGTGACGCTTGAGCCTCCCTAGCTTCAATTTTAATGGCATAAACCGGCAGTTGCCTTCCAACGTCAAAACTGTTGTATCTACATTAATGCAGTCTGATGAATGCAAAATAGCTGAGACTCACTTCACACAATGTGTAGTAGACTCCCCCTCCTCTTGAACACAAGCGGCTAGGTCCACAATTGACATAGGCTGCTTACATGTATCTTTGAAATTCTGGATAAACCGGTGCTTTAACTCAGCCCATGACCCGACAGAGTTAACTGGTAAGCTCTCTAACCAAGTTCGAGCTGTCCCCTCCAACATCATGGTGAAGTATTTTGCACACCCGCTTCATCCATGTCCAGCATCTCCATTGCCATCTCATAACTCTCCACCCATGACTCCGGTTGTAAGTCGGCAGTGTAATTGGGCACCTTACGAGGGCCTTTAAAATCCTTGGGCAGTCGTACATTATGCAAAGCAGGGGTAAGACACGGCACCCCTAAAGAACTGAAGACTACGCCGGGCTCCACCGAGGTGGTAGGGCAAACCGGACTAGGTTGACGAGCGGTGTGCAGAGCCGCTAACTCGGCTTCTCGACGTGCACGGCCATGATCCACCACATCCTACGCATTAGCACCACCACCTACCGGGTTGTGTCCTCGCGGCGAGTTACGATGACGTTCACTACTTGACACGGTCGGTTCATCCACAACATAACTGCTGTAGCTCCGACTCGGACGGGGGGTGGAATGAATCCTCTCGTGACTATGCGAATAAGCCTGCTGCTGGTTTAAAGCTGTTTGAAGGAGCTCTCTAGCCCGTCGTGTCTCAATCGCTACTGGTGACTCGCCGTCAGCTGGGGGGGCTGCCAATCGTGAAGCGGAGGCCACAATGTTATCCAACGAGTTGGAGTAATGCCCCGGGGGCGTCGGAACATACTGCGGCACAATGTTGTTCTGACGAGGCGAATTCATTGCGCGCGGCTGAACTGGCGCTCCTGTTCCCGGTGCCTCCGTCCGGTTTACCACTGGCTGGTTACTGGTTCCAGATCCTGGCATGTTGAAGAGATTTCTTGGCTCATAACCTGGCGGGAGGTGCGACCGGTATCTCCTTCTCATGACCTCATCTAAGGCATTCTGGTCCAACCTAAGCCGGTAGGCCTGAGCTTCCAACTCGGCCCGTTCTGTAGCCATCCTGGCGTTCTCTGCTGCCAGGTCCGCTTTAGCCTGAGTTATCTGATATTTCACCTTTGCAATCTCCGCATCGTGCTGATCTCGGGCCGCCGCGTCCACCTCCGCGGACATCAATGTTGCCAAAGCGTCGAACAAATCAGACAAAACCTGAGCGGGAGGCGGCGCAAAACCCCCTGCTCCTGCTGGTGTTGCTATTGCTGAACCAGAGAACATCGCTGCGGTGGTAGAAGAGTGCTACGCTGGTTGTGTACCAGCCATGAAGATCGTGAGCCGGTTTGGCAAATCGAGGGGGTCCAGAATACTATTGCCATCGGAACTCCCACTAATCCGTCCTTCCTGCAGCTGATACAGCAACTCGGTTTCTCTGGTTGAATACTCGTCGTTAGAACGGACAACGGCTTCCCCCTCAGATGCAGGTCCATCCTCATATTCCGCTCCATGGATGGCACCTACGAAAACATGCCTTGGTGCGGGCTGAACCGGGGTAGGGCTTGCATGCTGAGCCGTCTCGATGATGTCGGTGCAGGTGTCCGGCTCAGGGCCCGCTTCGCCGATCTTACCGATGAAGACGCGAATTCCGCCAAAGGAGACCCGGTACCCATATTCAACTGAACCGGCCTCGGGACCCCATCCTGCATCATTGATGTAGAGATTGCCGCGACAACTCTTCGTCATCCGGCCCACAACGTGTCCCTTGAGTCCTTCGAAGCTGCCCTTCAAGAACTTGAAACCATCGTACGATAACCCCAAGGTGGGCGCCAACTATCGTGGGTTTGTCAAGGCACATGTCCTCAGGAAAGGACTTAGTTGTGGAGCCATCGCTATGGGTTAGCCTAAAGGGGTTAAACCAGACAAGGGACACGAGGGGTTTTATACTAGTTCGGCCCCTTCAATGAAGTTAAAAGCCTACGTCTAGTTGTGCTTGGTATTGCTGGGGTTTCGATGACCAGGGAGCGAATCCGCTTTGCCTGGCTCTCGAGTTGTTGTCTGTTGTCCTTAAATCCCTGCCTAGTCATCCCTTTATATACATAGGTTGACGCCCGCCGGTCTACAGAATCTCGAGGCCGGATCATAAATGTGTCCGGCTCGGTCTCTATCCTTCCTATCTTATAATGCAAGTTACATATAAGGTCGGTTTACATCTACAAGCCTTAACTCGCCTCTGGGCCTTGGGCCTTCATAAAGCGCCATCATTCTTACATCTTCATGGGCTTCTAATCTTCATAAAGTTAATCCAGCTACTCCTGGTCGGTTTACGTCCAGCAATAATATCCCCAACAGTAACGGTGGCAAAAGGTAACAGCAGCAAAAGTAATATTTTTGGTGTTTTATAGTGATTGTAACAATAGCAACAGAAAAGTAAATAAGCGAAGAACAATATACGGAAAGCTCGTAGGCATTGAATCGATGATGGAGAATTATGCCGGATGTGGTTCATCATGTAATAGTCATAACATAGGGTGACACAGAACTAGCTCCAATTCATCAATGTAATGTAGGCATGTATTCCGAATATAGTCATACGTGCTTATGGAAAAGAACTTGCATGACATATTTTGTCCTACCCTCCTGTGGCAGCGGGGTCCTAATGGAAACTAAGGGATATTAAGGCCTCCTTTTAATAGAGTACCAGATCAAAGCATTAACACATAGTGAATACATGAACTCCTCAAACTACGGTCATCACCGGGAGTGGTCCCGACTATTGTCACTTCGGGGTTGCCGGATCATAACGCATAGTAGATGACTATAGACTTGCAAGATAGGATTAAGAACTCACATATATTCATGAAACCATAATAGGTTCAGATCTAAAATCATGGCACTCGGGCCCTAGTGACAAGCATTAAGCATAGCAAAGTCATAGTAACATCAATCTTAGTACATAGTGGATACTAGGGATCAAACCCTAACAAAACTAACTCGATTACATGATAAATCTCATCCAACCCATCACCGTCCAGCAAGCCTACGATGGAATTACTCACGCACGACGGTGAGCGTCATGAAATTGGTGATGGAGGATGGTTGATGATGACGACGGCGACGGATTACCCTCTCTGGAGCCCCGAACGGACTCCGGATCAGCCCTCCCGAGAGATTTTCGGGCTTGGCGACGGCTCCATATCGTAAAACGTCATGAATTCTTCTACCTAATTTTTTTCTCCCCGAACACGAATATATGGAGTTAGAGTTGAGGTCGGTGGAGCTCCAGGGGGCCCACGAGGCAGGGGGCGCCCAGGGGGGCAGGCGCGCCCCCCACCCTAGTGGCTAGGGTGTGGGCCCCCTGGCCTTGATTCTTTCGCCAGTATTTTTTATTATTTCCAAAAATAATCTCCATGGAGTTTCAGGTCATTCCGAGAACTTTCATTTCTGCACAAAAATAACACCATGGCAATTTTGCTGAAAACAACGTTAGTCCGGGTTAGTTCCATTCAAATCGTGCAAGTTAGAGTCCAAAACAAGGGCAAAAGTGTTTGGAAAAGTAGATACGATGGAGACGTATCATTGCACAAATCCTGCTCTCACTTTGCATCATGTCGTCTCGGGGTCGACGGGCGGGGCGTGGGAGGATGGCAGCTGGCGGCGCTGAGAGGTAGCATTTGACGGCGGTGTCCCATGCCGCTCAGGGGGGCGCGTGCACGAAGAGGAAGGCGAGTGGCCATGGAAGTCAAAGGGCTCGCTTCCCAGTGAGCCTGCGTAGCGTATAGCTCACACGCTTCCCGGTAAGCCTGCGCATTCGAGGATAGCTTGCACGCCTCTCGGTCAACCTGCGCACCGGGCTATGCTCGCACGCCTCCCGTTCAGTCAAGGTCAAGCAGCTGTTCGCACGGCACCTCCTACAGCCATCAAAACCAAGACACGTGGTGTCACGTGAATGGTTAACAGAACACACACGGTTTGAATTATACAAACATTTGAGATATAAAGTGGCAGTTATTTTTTCAAAATGCCTTTGTTGGTTGTCATTATTCGAGTGCACCTTCTCTCAAAATGGACACGAAAATACCATAGCATGTCGGGTACCATTCCATGATACAATGTCAAGTTTCATGAATTTCAGACGAGTTTTGGATTTACTAGAATTTAAAAATAAAGTATCTCAACGTTTTGCCGGCAATCAACGGTGCCCTGGTGTTTGAAATTCATTCCCATTTCTTGCATGGGACCTAAGAATGCACCTAATGACACATATTTGATTTTTCAACCAATTTATACGCACTAGAGCATGTGCATGTAGTTCAAATTTGAATTATGCACATAAATGCATTGAAAACTCAGTTAATGCATAAAAATGTCCAAACGAACCCCGAAAAATCACAAAAATTGACACAACACTCCTGTTGTTCTATGTTGACATGAGAAAAAATTTGAAAGCAAAAAGACGCAATGGATATCGTTTCGTCCCCAAAGGTGGGATGTTCCCTACCGAAACCATCATGCTTGTTGTGAGAAGCTCTGGTTTGTGAGAAGCATATACCCAAACCTGCCCCAAATGGGACAAAAAAATTATCACTTCATGTTGATACCGCTCCATGATAGCATGCTAAGTTTCATGAATTTTAGACGATCTTTGGATTTACTAGAGTTTAAAAACTAGGTATCTCAATGTTGTGTCTGCAATCAACGGTGCCCTGGTGATTGAAATTCATTACCATTCTTGCATTGGACCTAAACATGCACCCAAGCTAACAGATTTGATTTTTCAACCAATTTATATGCACTGAAGCATCTCCATGTAGTTCAAATTTGAATTATGCACAAAAATGCATTGAAAACTCAGTTAATGCATAAAAATGTTCAAATGAACCCTAAAAAATCACAAATATTGACACAACACTCCTGTTTTTATATGTTGACACAAGAAATTTTTTGAAAGCAATAAGAGGCAATGGATATCGTTTCGTCCCCAATGGTGGGATGTTCCCTACCGAAACCATCATGATTGTTGTGAGAAGCATATACCCAAACCTACCCCAAATGGGACCAAAATTTTACCACGGCATGTTGATGCCGCTCCATGATAGCATGCCAAGTTTCATGAATTTCAGACGAGTTTTGGATTTACTAGAATTTAAAAACCAGGCATCTCAATGTTTTGCCGGCAATCAACGGTGCCCTGGTGTTTGAAATTCATTCCCATTTCTTGCATGGGACCTAAGCATGCACCCAAGGACATAGATTTGATTTTTCAACCAATTTATATGCACTGGAGCATGTGCATGTAGTTCAAATTTGAATTATGCACATAAATGCATTGAAAACTCAGTTAATGTATAAAGATGGCCAAACGAACCCCGAAAAATCACAAAAATTAACATAACACTCCTGTTGTTCTATGTTGACACGAGAAAAAATTTGGAAGCAATAAGAGGCAATGGATATCGTTTCCTCCCCAAAGGTGGTGCATTCCCTACCGAAACCATCATGATTGTTGTGAGAAGCTCTGGTTTTTGAGAAGCATATACCCAAACCTGCCCCAAATGGGACAAAAAATTTAACACGGCATGTTGATGCCGCTCCATGATAGCATGCCAAGTTTCATGACTTTCAGACAAGTTTTGGATTTACTAGAATTTAGAAATAAAGTATCTCAATGTTTTGCTGGCAATCAACGGTGCCCTGGTGTTTGAAATTCATTCCCATTTCTTGCATGGGACCTAAGCATGCACCCAAGGACACAGATTTGATTTTTCAACCAATTTATATGCACTGGAGCATGTGCATGTAGTTCAAATTTTAATTATGCACATAAATGCATTAAAAACTTAGTTAATGCATAAAAATGTCCAAACGAACCCCGAAAAATCACAAAAATTGACACAACACTCCTGTTGTCTTATGTTGACACTAGAAAAATTTGAAAGCAATAAGAGGCAATGGATATCGTTTCATCCCCAAAGGTGGGACGTTCCCTACTGAAACCATAATGCTTGTTGTGAGAAGCTCTAGTTTGTGAGAAGCATATACCCAAACCTGCCCCAAATGGGACAAAAAATTTACCACGGCAAGTTGATGCCGCTCAATGATAGCATGCCAAGTTTCATGAATTTCAGACGAGTTTTGGATTTACTAGAATTTAAAAACCAGGTATCTCAATGTTTGCGGCCGAGTGACGGTGGCAGGGTGTTTGACATTCATTCCCATTTCTTGCATGGGACCTAAGCAGGCAACCAAGGACACATATTTGAATTTTCAACTAATTTATATGCATTAGAGCATGTGCGTGTAGTTCAAATTTGAATTATGCACATGAATGCGTAGAAAACTCAGTTAATGTATAAAATGTCCAAGCGAACCCCGAAAAATCCCAAAATTTGACACAACACTCCTGTTGTTCTATGTTGACACTAGGAAAAAAGTTGAAATTGAGAAGAGGCAATGGATATTGTTTCGTCCAGAAAGGTGGCAGATGAGAATTTGTTAATATCCGGTTGTAGAGAACTTGACACTTAACTTAATTAAAATGAATCAACCGCGTGTGTAGCCGTGATGATCTCTTTTCGGCGAAGTCCGGGAAGTGAACACGTTTTGTGTTTTGTTTAAACATAAGTAGTTTCGGGATCACTTCTTGATCACTTCTAGCTTCACGACCGTTGCATAGCTTCTCATCTTACTCTTATTTGTGTATGTTAGCCACCATATTTTCTTAGCGCTTGTTGCAACTCCACCTCATTACCTTATCCTACGCATAAGCTTAAATAGTCTTGCTCTCGCGGGTGTGAGATTGCTGAGTCCTCATGACTCATGGATACTTCCAAACAGTTGCAGGTGCCGATGATACCAGTGCAGGGGATGCTACCGAACTCAAGTGGGAGTTTGACGAGGACCTTGGTCATTACTATGTTCCGTTTCCTGATGATCAGTAGTGGAGCCTAGTTGGGACGATCGGGGATCTAGAATTTGGGGTTGTGTTCTTTTATTTTGGTTCCGTAGTCGAACCTTGATTGTACTCTGGATGATGTATGTTTAACTTGTTATTTGTGTGACGTGGCGATTGTAAGCCAACTCTTTATCCCTTTCTTATTCAGTACATGGGATTGTGTGAAGATTACCCCTCTTGCGACAAAACCACCATGCGGTTATGCCTCTAAGTCATGTGTCAACACGTTGGAGATATAGCCACATCGTGGGCGTTACAAGTTGGTATCAGAGCCACCCCCGACTTAGGAGCCCCCTGCTTGATCAAATCGCTAATGTTGTTGAGTCTAGAACAAAAAAATTTGAGTCTTAGGATTATATATATCGGAGAGTAGGATTCTTTTTACTCCTCAGTCCCTTCGTCGCTTTGGTGAGGCCTCTAGGCGTAGATGTTTTGACTTTCCTCTCCTCAGATTTCACGAAAAAAAAATTAGGATCACGCGGGTATCTTGGGATTGTTCCGATATTCTTATGACAAGAACATTGTGCTTGGTGCCTCCTGACATTTAGGGGTTGTGGCAGTGTCTCGGGGAGTTGAGCTCCGAGGTGTTGTCGTCATGATTTTATCGTTGTAGTTTTGGTATACTTGAGTTCGCCAACATCGAAAATCTCTTTTATGCAGTTGTTGGTGAGATAACCTCGATGCCACCCAGTACTGGGGCGGGAGTTCGGGAGTATTGCCATAGCTCGTGTAACGGATGCTTTTCTAAGGTTTAGGTACACGATTTTCGGAGTTTTCTTGGTTATGTGTTGACGGATGGATACAGTTGGAGCGTAGGGCTTGTCAGTTGTGAGATATATATTGTTCCTCCATGTATCCCCAACACCAGATTGCATAACCAGAAAGTTTCGGGAGTTAATAGGTGGGAATTCAAGTAGCTCCTAGAATATCTTTCCAACAGACACATGATACGATATGGGGTCTATCATATGTTTGTTCTGGCTTATTCTGCAAGTCAAATCCTTTGTTTTTGTTTTGAATGTGGTATTCAAGTTTCTTCGAATTAAAGTGTTGATTACATACCTTTCTTAAATGGTGTTCTCATATTTCTATGGGAGTGCTAATCCTTTCGATCATCGAGGTTGTCATGTTATTTCTTTTCTAACCAACGTGTTTCTCTTCAAGTGGATCCGATCATTTCAACATTCACGAGATCAACTCTAGGTTTTCTCAATGGCATCCATTTCATCCGTCCCAAGTTGTCTTTGTTTTTCCCGCCCTCCCACCCTTTTTCTTCAAGGACTCAAGTTTCTGAATCAAGTATCCATCTTATGGATGTGAAGTTTCTTCATTCTTTCCTTCAATGTTTTTACCCGATGGTTCTCATGAAGTTGCACTTCAAGTTCATCATCCTTCGTTGTTGTTTCTTCCCCGGTGGATTCAATTCAAGCTTTGTCGACCATATCCTTTCCTCGTTTCAAATGTTTTCTCATGCCGGTGCACCTCTTAATCATCCACTTATTGCCATTCATTTGTTTTGGAGTACTGAAGATATCTCAGGAGATTCATGTTTTCATTTCTAATCCGTTCAAGCTATCTCGAGGTGTTTATCTCTTTCAAGCCATTTAATTCAACCGGTGCAATCTCTCTTCCAAGCAACCATTTCAACGGTGTATCTTTGAGTGGGCCTTAACCCATAGGTCTTTTCCCAGGATCTTACCTGACTCTTCTGATTTTCCTGGAGCTATTCCCAAATTCATTTCAAAGTTTGACGTAAGTATAAGTTTTCATCAGTCAAATGTCTTTCTCCAAGATCTTTCGAATTATTTTCATCGTGGGTTCAACCTTTCTAATTTTTGTTCTGGAGTGGCTCATCAATTATCATGGAGGTTCTCATCATCTCAACATTTGAAGACCGAAGAAGATTTTTTTTCTCTCAACCTTGTCCATTCTCTCAAAGATTCATGGTTCTAGCTTCACGCTATCCTCTCAAATTATTCCATTTGTCAGTAATTCTTTTCCTACTCATTCGGAATATTTCAGGAGTTGTTTTCCGTTTCGATCATCTGGAGGCCATCATTTCAAAATATTTCTTCGCTCCAAGTTTTCAGCTTGTTCGTTCCCATATTTGTACTGGTGCTTTGTTCAAGCTGTCTTTAATCAGTTCGCGATCTCTTCGTTCTCTTGCATCTTGATTCACTCAAGTATCTTCATTCGTTTTCTAATTTTTCCAGCGAATCATTCTCTTCTCTTCGTTCATTTTCATTGCCACGATGGTTCGTTTAAGAATTTCACTTCCGTTCTTATCTTTTCAATGCATTCGTTTTTTCCAATCCTATCGATGGTGCATGAATACTTTCTCAACTTTTGCGCTATATCTCCTCTTATTCTCCCTCAACGAATATATGTAGTATGCAAATCCATTTCTTATCATCAATTTAATTGATGAAGTATAAGCATAACATAATTCTTATTCTTCTTTCATCAAGTTGATTAATTCCTTCCTCCGGAGATTGTTCATGATGAATAATTTCTCGGTTCTAAGTTGTTCATCTTTTCTTCCCGGAGTTCCAAGCTCTCTTGGTTATCTCGTCACGAAGCTCCATCTAAATCATTGCAAGGCTTCTACCGAGTTCTTTTCAACTTTCCTTTCGTTTGATCATTCTTTTTTACCGGAGTTCTCACGAAGGCTCAACATGGTGGTTCATCAGGATTCCTTTCTTTCTTAAATTGTTCTTCAAGACTTCTCTCAGAGTTAAGATCCACCAAGCTATACTCTAAAATAAACATGGTGCTTAACACATGTTTTGTTTTGAGGAGTTCAAGTATTCTTCATCTTGCATTTCAAAATGCAATTCGTTCTACTTTATGTTTCGAGGTGGTGTTATGTCACTCTTGACAATTTCCCTTCGTGTGTCATGATTCAACAGTTGTCAAGAATGAGATAGTTAAACCCATCAATCTCTTTGAGCATGAGTTCTTCTCAATCCATCAACCTCTTTGTTGGAGTTATCATGAGTTATATTTCACCTAAATCCTTCCCTCAGGATTGTTGCTATTTTGGTGCTTATCAATGATCCAAGTTTTCTCCTATCCTCTCGGCGAATGAAGTTACCATCTCTTCGTTGATCTCAAGCAAGCAATTGTTTTTTTCATTAGTGGCAGAATTTCACCTCAAATGTTGAGATGTTTTCCATAAGCCCATAACAAGCTTATTATTTTCGTTGTTGTTTTTCCAACAACTCCGTTCAATCCCTCTTTTAAGGATTCTTTTCAAATTCAATTGTGGTAGAAGTTGTCATTTTCATATCCGTCCTTTTCTTGCCAATGACCTAGCCTCTATTCTTGTCCCGAAGGCATTGTGTTGTGCTCTCTTCGACCCATCATCTCGTTTTGTCAAGATCTTATTATTTTCCTTGCTTATCCAATTAACCGGAGGTTGTTGTTCTCTTTTCAAGTTCTTTTCATTATATCAAGCTTTGCTTCTCTTTTCTACCGGAGTGCTGTCCAAATTTGTTCTTCCTTGTTCCTTGTTTATCTCGTTTCAACCAGAGTGGTTTCAATTCCTTCATGTCCATTGTGCTCGTCATTCATAGCTTTGCAACCTCCAAAGTTCACATTGTGTTCCTTGGTTCTCTTTTCTACCGGAGTGCTCTCAATTTCATTCAACTCTGTTGTGTTCTTCTTTCAAGCTTTCAACCTCTCAAGGTTCATTGGTTTTACTCGATTGTCATAGAAGCAACTTAGTTTTACCTCTTCTCTTCCTCTTCCATTTATCTCCGGTGCCATCCTAGATCTCGGGACGAGATCCTCTTGTAGTGGTGGAGTGTTGTGACGCCCGAGACCGATGCGCCAGGTGTCATCCAGTTATTCGCTGTTGTTACCTTATCTTTTCTTGCATGTTGCATCTTGCCATGTCATCATGTGCATTGCATCATCATGTTTTCAAAACTTGCATCCGTCCGGGTTCCCCCAGTTCTCTCTGTTGTCCGTTCTGAGCCCAGACACACTCACCCGAGCCCGTGGCACATTCGAAATATTATTTTATAAGTGGCCAAAAATGTTCTCGGAATGAGATGAAAGTTGGTGTGTGGTCTTATCATAGTGTAGATAGACCGCCTGTCAAGTTTCATTGCATTCGGAGTTCGTTTGATAGCCCAACCTTTAAACATATAGCGGCACCGCTGCCGGTCTAACGTCGGACTTTTTCGGTCTCCGAAAACAGTTGTCGGGCCTCTTTTCTCTTCGCTCATCTCAGCCCAACCCCTCTACACAGCCCTCCTAGCCCATCTATTTAACCCCCTCCGCTTCGGACCGTCCGATGGTGATCGAACAGCTCCGAAACGAAGCTAAACCACCTCCCCTAGCCCCCTCTTGCTATAAATGATCATCCTTCCTTCCATTTTTAGAACCCTAGCCTACCCCTAGTCTCCCCTAACCTCCCAGCCGCATCTGCCTCGAAACCCACGTCGCCAGCCACCTTCCCCTCGGAATCAGGCGCTGGCCACCCCTCCATCACCAGTTGGCACGCCCTGATTGGTCAGCCGCCCCCTAAGCGCCACCCTCCACCACTCCAACGCCTCCACGTCGCTTGTGCCACCTCACCAGTGCGCACCTCGCCGCAGCGGGACCATTGAAGCCCATCGCCAGCCCGTGCCGGGCCGATCCAGGCCTGAGCCGCGCGCCCGCTCGCCCGCTCGCAGCGCCGCCCATTTGCCTGGCCTGAGCCGCCGTCCCCTGGGAATTTGTTAATATCCGATTGTAGAGAACTTGACATCTAACTTAATTAAAATGAATCAACCGCGTGTGTAGTCATGATGGTCTATTTTAGGCGGAGTCCGGGAAGTGAACACGGTTTGTGTTATGTTTGAATGTAAGTAGTTTCAGGATCACTTCTTGGTCACTTCTAGCTTCACGACCATTGCGTAGCTTCTCATCTTACTCTTATTTGTGTATGTTAGCCACCATATTTGCTT
Source organism: Triticum aestivum (assembly GCF_018294505.1). Taxonomy (NCBI): domain Eukaryota; kingdom Viridiplantae; phylum Streptophyta; class Magnoliopsida; order Poales; family Poaceae; genus Triticum; species Triticum aestivum. Next base: position 382,546,990 of record NC_057800.1, on the reverse strand, counting down.
AGTGCTTGCTGCAACTCCACCTCATTACCTTATCCTACCCATAAGCTTAAATAGTCTTGATCTCGCGGGTGTGAGATTGCTGAGTCCTTGTGACTCACGGATACTTCCAAACAGTTGCAGGTGCCAATGATACCAGTGCAGGTGATGCTACCGAACTCAAGTGGGAGTTCAACGAAGACCTTGGTCATTACTATGTTCCGTTTCCTGATGACCAGTAGTGGAGCCCAGTTGGGACGATCGAGGATCTAGCATTTGGGGTTGTGTTCTTTTATTTTGGTTCCATAGTCGGACCTTGATTGTACTCTGGATGATGTATGTTTAACTTGTTATTTGTGTGACATGGCGATTGTAAGCCAACTCTTTATCCCTTTCTAACTCAGTACATGGGATTGTGTGAAGATTACCCCTCTTGTCACAAAACCACCATGCGGTTATGCCTCTAAGTCGGGATTCGACACTTGGGAGATATAGCCGCATCATGGGTGTTACAGAATACAATTGCTATATTTCCAAGTTGTCAAGCATGCTTGGTTTGGTTATACATTGTGCAATGTGGTGCTCAGTTAACGTTTGGTTCATTTGTGTTGTGGTGTTTAGTTAACTGTTTGGTACAATTATGCAATGTGATGTTCAATAGTTGTGGGTGCATTCTGTTATTCTATACCATGTGAGGAATAAATTGAATTTGGCTATAGTAAATACATGAGAAACAAATACAATTGCTACAATTGGTTGTAGTTAACTGTTTGGTTAACTGTCTGATCTTCTATTAGGAGTATGTTATATTGTGCAATTTGGTGCTCAGTTAATGTTTGGTTCATTTGTTGTGGTGTTTAGTCAACTGCTTGGTTCACTAGAATTTGCAATGTGCTTATTGTTCATCAACATATTTTACTGATAGCATGCGAACCCTTACTTAACCTGATGACTAACTACCTTATATGTGTTGCAGGGAAACAATGGGAAGAACTGAGGTTTACAATCGAGGTTAGCACGTGCATGGTCCGTTGTCTAATAGCACATTATTGTGCAATTGCAGGAACCATTCTAATATTTAGGTTTTTAAAAATTTGGTCTTGCACATGTAGGTCCTGCTGTCAGAGGTTTTAACCCACTGTTCGACCCTTTTTGCATATGGGGAAATGAGTTGTCCATGAATATCAATCAAATCAAGAAACTCAGAAAGATTGTTAAGATAAAGAAATTAGCGACAAAAAACAACAAGATCTTTGTCTGCACAATGAAGAAGACATTAGTTCACTACAAGATGGTACTAACTTTATACCTTGCCTTTTTTATTCCTTTGCCCCATTTCCTATATAGAGAAGATATTTATGCATATCCTTGTTTTCAGGCCTTTCCAAAGAAGTTCACTGATGAATGCCTCTCAAACCACCTCTGTGGTCAGGAGGCGAGGAAGGTTTTCATACAACACCCATGGTTCAATATTGAAGTGTTCCCGAAGAGGACGAAGGACGGACGGTCAATCATCCACAGGCACTGGCCTAAAGTTGCAAAGACCTTCAACATGATTGAAGGCTCAATATTCGCCTTCTGCTTCAGCAGTTTTCCAGATGAGATGCATCTGTCTATATACCGTCTATGATGCTAATTTCGAAAGGTTCTACATGTTGCATGTGAAACTTGGTGCTGGTGCAGTTGTGTAATGGGGTAGCTGAGTGCTGAAGCTATATCATGTTGTACTCTGATGTATTTCAATTATGAAATTCTGCTTCCTTAACATGGAAATGAAATATATTATGTGCTTAATATGAATGTCAATTAGATTAATAAATGGATTATTAATAATATGGAAATTAGCCTGCTAATGGCGAATTAGCCTGCTAATTGGGTTTTGCTATTGCAAACGGTTATTCAAAAAATACCATGGGCGATGACCTCAGGCAACGCACACAATTTCTAGGAATAAACCGTGTTGGATCAACGAACAATCACACGTGACTTGCTCTTGAAAATTGTTTGCGTTAGGCCACCTTGCGAAAATGTTTAACACAAAAAAACTATGTGTGATGGACAGCCTTTGCCACACAGTTTCTTCTATGGACCGTGTGTGATACATTCAATAACGCAAACGATTTAACGGGAAAAATTGTGTGTGATGTACCTGTGAACGGAAACGTTTTCCTTGGAGCAACTGTGTGGGATGTATATATGAATGGAAACGTTTAGGTGGGACTGGCTGTGTGGGATGTACTTGTGACCAGAAACAATTTCGCCTGTATAATTGTATTTTTTAGCTCTACTATATGTATTTCCGTATTTGAGTGCTCGCAGGTCGCACACGACCTCATTTTGCCAAGTGTGTGTGCCAGGAGGGCATATCCCCGACAGTTTCTGGGTTGTGTGGGAAGGACCCCCCAATTGCCCACACTCACTAGGCGACGGTTCCAAATCTCGTCGCGAAAAGGAGTTAAAAACCAGTTGTATAGCACCGGCACGTACCAGTGATAGTCATACTGCTTACCACCAACATCATACTTTGATTCGGCGGTACTGTTGGATGAAGCGGCCCGGACCGACATAACATGACCACGTTCATGAGACTGGTTCTACCAACGTTCTTCACACAGAGGTGGTTGGCGGGTGTCTATTTCTCCAACTTCAGTTGAATCAAGTTTGACTACGGTCGGTCCTTGTTGAAGGTTAAAACAACACATTTGACGAAAAATCATTGTGGTTTTGATGCGTAGGTAAGAACGGTTCTTGCTAGAAGCCCATAGCAGCCACGTAAAACTTGCAACAACAATGTAGAGGACGTCTAACTTGTTTTTGCAGGGCATGTTGTGATGTGATATGGTCAAGACATGATGAGATATAAATTGTTGTATGAGATGATCATGTTTTGTAGAAGTTATCAGCAACTGGCATGAGCCTTATGCTTGTCTCTTTATTGAATAAGATGCAAGCGCCATATAATTGCTTTACTTTATCGCTATGCGATAAAAATAGTTGCAAAAGCCAATAGTTGGCGAGATGACCATGTGACGACACGTTGATAGAGATCAAGATGATGGAGATCATGGTGTCATGCCGGTGACGATGGAGATCATGACGGTGCTTTGGAGATGGAGATCAAAGGCACAAGATGATGATGGCCATATCATGTCACCTATTTTGATTGCATGTGATGTTTATCCTTTATGCATCTTATTTTTCTTATTTTGGCAGTAGCATTATAAGATGATCCCTCACTAAATTTCAAGGTATAAGTGTTCTCCCTGAGTATGCACCATTGCTACAGTTCGTCGTGCCGAGACACCACGTGATGATCGGGTGTGATAAGCTCTACGTTCACATACAACGGGTGCAAGCCAGTTTTGCACACGCGGAATACTCAGGTTAAACTTGATGAGCCTAGCATATGTAGATATGGCCTCGGAACACTGAGACCGAAAGGTCGAACATGAATCATATAGTAGATATGATCAACATAGTGATGTTCACCATTGTAAACTACTCCATCTCACGTGATTATCGTACATGGTTTAGTTGATATGGATCACGTGATCATTTAGATGACTAGAGGGATGTCTATCTAAGTGGGAGTTCTTAAGTAATATGATTAATTGAACTTTAATTTATCATGAACTTAGTCCTGATAGTATTTGCAAATTATGTTGTAGATCAATAGCTCACGTGATAGCTCCCTGTTTATTTTTGATATGTACCTAGAGAAAAATAAGTTGAAAGATGATAGTAGTAATGATGCGGACTGGATCCATGATCTGAGGATTATCCTCATTGCTGCACAGAAGAATTATGTCCTTCATGCACCGCTAGGTGACAGACCTATTGCAGGAGCAGATGCAGACATTATGAACGTTTGACAAGCTCGGTATGATGACTACTTGATAGTTTAGTGCATCATGCTTTACGGCTTAGAACTAGGACTTCAAAAACGTTTTGAACGCCATAGAGAATATAAGATGTTCCAAGAGTTGAAATTGGTATTTCGGACTCATGCCCGAGTCGAGAGGTATGAGACCTCTGACAAGTACTTTTCCTACAAGATGGAGGAGAATAGCTCAACCAGTGAGCTTGTGCTCAGAATGTCTGAGTACTACAATCGCTTGAATCAAGTGGGAGTTAATCTTCCAGATAAGATAGTGATTGATAGGGTTCTCTAGTCACTATCACCAAGTTACTGGAACTTCGTGATGAATTATAATATGCAAGGGATGACGAAAATGATTCCCAAGCTCTTCGTGATTCTAAAATCGACGAAGGTAGAAATCAAGAAAGAGCATCAAGTGTTGATGGTTAACAATACCACTAGTTTCAAGAAAAGGGGCAAAGAAAAAGAAAGGGAACTTCAAGAAAGAATGGCAAGCAAGTTGCCACTCCCGTCAAGAAACCCAAAGCTAGACCTAAGCCTGAAACTGAGTGCTTCTACTGCAAAGAGAATGGTCACTGGAAGCGGAACTACCCCAAATACTTGGCAGATAAGAAGGATGGCAAAGTGAAAGGTATATTTGATATACATGTTATTGATGTGTACTTTACTAGCGTTCATAGTAACCCCAGGGTATTTGTCGGTGTCAAAACCGGCGGATCTCGGGTAGGGGGTCTCGAACTGTGCGTCTAAGGCAGATGGTAACATGAGGCAGGGGACACAGTGTTTTACCCAGGTTTGGGCCCTCTTGATGGAGGTAAAACCCTACGTCCTGCTTGATTATTCTTTATAATATGAGTAGTCCAAGAGTTGATCTACCACGAGATCAGAGAGGCTAAACCGTAGAAGCTAGCCTATGGTATGATTGTATGTTGTCCTACGGACTAAAACTCTCCGATTTATATAGACACCGGAGGGGGCTAGGGTTACACAGAGTCGGATACAGGGAAGGAGATCTACATATCTGTATTGCCAAGCTTGCATTCCACGCCAAGGAGAGTCCCATCCAGACACGGCACGAAGTCTTCAATCTTGTATCTCCATAGTCCAACAGTCCGGCCAAAGGATATAATCCAGTTGTCCGGATACCCCCTAATCAAGGACTCCCTCAGTAGCCCCCGAACCAGGCTTTAATGACGTCAAGTCCGACATGCAGTATTGTCTTCGGCATTGCAAGGCGGGTTCCTCTCCAAATTTTGAATGTTTGTTAAGCACTGTCCAGCCCCATAAATGTTGGACCTCTTGGCTTCTGTGCCCAATAAGGGCTATCTCCGACGCGTCGAATGAATATGAGGAGCCAGGGCATTTTTACATTTGCCCCCCTAGCCAGATAAATAAATTGTCTATTAAAGGGATGGGGATTCTTAGATCTAATCCACATCATCCTCCCCCAGCAAGAATCCATCGGAGCGCGCTTCGGAAAAATCCACTCCAGCATGGCCGACCTCCACAGCTCCTCCTCCCGCCCCCGTAGCACTAAGCCCAGTGATTGGGAGAGGTGTTCTGTCCCACACAGTCGATTAGTCGAACTGCAGACTAAGGGATTTCTCCCTCCAGCGTATATGGTTCCCGTCCGAGCCGGGCTCGCCACCTACAATGGCGGAGCAAGCGGAGAGCTTCCCCAGCCCCTCTATGGGGGAGCGGGTATGCCTTGTTCCTTACTTATTAAGGGGACTCGGATTTCCAATTCATCCGTTCCTCCACGGGCTCCTGGAGTTTTACGGCCTCCAACTGCATAATTCCACCCCTGCTTCCATATTACACATCGCCGGCTATGTTGCCCTCTGCGAGTTATTCTTGGGCTGCGAGGCTCATATCGAGCTGTGGAAAAGGTTATTTTGCCTCCTCCCCCGCACACAGGAGGGGTCACTTTATCAAGTGGGTGGAGCTGAAATATGGCGCATCGCCGAAACCGGATACCTGTCCGGTACTCTGAAGAAGACGTCCGAGGACTGGTGAGGGAGTCCTGGATTAGGAGGTCTCTGGAGAGCCGGACTATATCCTTTGGCTGGACTGTTGGACTATGAAGACACAAGATTGAAGACTTCGTCCCGTGTACGGATAGGACTCTACTTGGCGTGGAAGGCAAGCTAGTCAATACGGATATGTATATCTCCTCCTTTGTAACCGACCTTGTGTAACCCTAGCCCCCTCCGGTGTCTATATAAACCGGAGGGTTTAAGTCCGTAGGACAACATACAATCATACCATAGGCTAGCTTCTAGGGTTTAGCCTCTCCGATCTCGTGGTAGATCAACTCTTGTACTACTCATATTATCAAGAATAATCAAGCAGGACGTAGGGTTTTACCTCCATCAAGAGGACCCGAACCTGGGTAAAACATCATGTCCCCTGCCTCCTGTTACCATCTGCCTTAGACGCACAGTTCGAGACCCCCTACCCGAGATCCACCGGTTTTGACACCGACATTGGTGCTTTCATTGAAAGTTCCTCTGTGCTGTCACTGTAAGGAAGGATGCCTCGTCTTATTGTTAAAAATTCTTCGGCTAGGCAGTTTCATCATGACCGCCCGTTCGGCTGCCCGACGATGACTTCTCGGGTCATCGAAAACAGCCTCCACGTCGGCTCGGAATTCGCCGAGCAGATGGATCCAATGGAGCTCTCTTCCCTAAACGAGCTCTTGGATGGCTTCACCGCCTTGGGAGTCGCTACGGACTATGATCGGATTGGGCTTAAACCCGATCAAAGGGAGATTAACTCTCCACCGGTCACCCATCATGTTGCGGTGGTGGAGGAACAATGCGGTGATTCTTCTTCTATCTTGAGGACTAACTGCTACCTCTTGAGCTTGCGTTGGATTTCCCCGAAGAGGAAAGGATGATGCAGCAGAGTAGCGTAAGTATTTCCCTCAGTTTCTGAGAACCAAGGTATCAATCCAATAGGAGGCCATGCTCAAGTCCCTCGTACCTGCACAAAACGATAGCTACTCGCAACTAACGCGATTAGGGGTTGTCAATCCCTTCACGGTCACTTACGAGAATTTTTGATGCGGAGTGCTACTTGGCATAATTTCAATGCAAATCTTCTTAATTGTGATATGAATATTCAGATTTGAAAGATTCAAGACAAAAGTTTATATTGACATAAAAATAATAATACTTCAAGCATACTAACAAAGCAATTATGTCTTCTCAAAATAACATGGCCAAAGAAATTTATCCCTACAAAATCATATAGTCTAGCTATGCTCTATCTTCACCACACCAAGTATTTGAATCATGCACAACCCCGATGACAAGCCAATCAACTTTTTCATACTCTAACTTTTTCAAAACTTTTTCAATCTTCACGCAATACATGAGCGTGAGCCATGGATATAGCACTATAGGTGGAATAGAATGGTGGTTGTGGAGAAGACAAAAGGGGAGAAGATAGTCTCACATCGACTAGGCGTATCAACGGGCTATGGAGATGCCCATCAATAGATATCAATGTGAGTGAGTAGGGATTGCCATGCAACGGATGCACTAGAGCTATAAGTATATGAAAGCTCAAAAAAAGAAACTAAGTGGTTGTGCATCCAACTTGCTTGCTCACGAAGACCTCGGGCACTTTGAGGAAGCCCATCATTGGAATATACAAGCCAAGTTCTATAATGTAAAATTCCCACTAGTATATGAAAGTGATAACATGAGAGACTCTCTACTATTAAGATCATGGTGCTACTTTGAAACACAAGTGTGGTAAAAGGATAGTAACATTGTCCATTCTCTCTTTTTCTCTCATTTTTTTATTTGGGTGTTTTCTCTTTTTTATGGCCTTTTTTCTTTCTCTTTTTTTGGGCTCCTTTGGCCTCTTTTATTTATTTTTCGTCTGGAGTCTCATCCCAACTTGTGGGGGAATCATAGTCTCCATCATCCTTTCCTCACTTGGACAATGCTCTAATAATGATGATCATCACACTTTTATTTTTCTTACAACTCAACAATTACAACTCGATACTTAGAACAAAATATGACTATATATGAATGCCTCCGGCGGTGTATCGGGATATGCAATATGATAACGATGGAGTGTGTCATAATAAACGAAATGGTGGAAATTTGCATGGCAATATATCTCGGAATGGCTATGGAAATGCCATAATAGGTAGGTATGGTGGCTGTTTTGAGGAAGGTATATGGTAGGTGTATGATACCGGCGAAAAGTGCACGGTATTAGAGAGGCTAGCAAAGGTGGAAGGGTGAGAGTGCGTATAATCGATGGACTCAACATTAGTCATAAAGAACTCATATACTTATTGCAAAAATCTAGAAGTTATCAAAGCAAAGTATTACGCGCATGCTCATAGGGGGATAGATTGGTAGGAAAAGACCATCGCTCGTCCCCGACCGCCACTCATAAGGAAGGCAATCAATAAATAAATCATGCTCTCACTTCATCACATAACGGTTCACCATACGTCCATGCTACGGAAATCACAAACTTTAACACAAGTATTCTTTAAATTCACAACTACTCAACTAGCATGACTCTAATATTATCATCTGCATATCTCAAAACAATTATCATGCTTCAATCTTCTCATAGTATTCAACACACTCAAAAGAAAGTTTCACGAATCTTGAATACCAAGCATATTATTATTAAGCAAATTACCATGCTATTAAGAGACTCTCAAAATAATTTAAATGAAGCATGAGAGATCAAAAGTTTCTTTAAAACAAATCCACCACCGTGCTCTAAAATATCGAAGTGAAGCACATAGAGCAAAATTATAACGCTCAAAAGATATAAGTGAAGCACATAGAACAAAATTATAATGCTCAAAAGATATAAGTGAAGCACATAGAGCAAAATTATAACGCTCAAAAGATATAAGTGAAGCACATAGAGCAAAATTATAACGCTCAAAAGATATAAGTGAAGCACATAGAGCAAAATTACCTAGCTCAAAAGATATAAGTGAAGCACATAGAGTATTCTATCAAATTTTAATTCATGTATGGCTCTCTCAAAAGGTGTGTACAGCAAGGATGATTGTGGCATACTAAAACACAAATACAAAAATAATACAAGACGCTCCAAGCAAAACACATATCATGTTGGTGAATAAAAATATAGCTCCAAGTAAATTACCGATGGAAGTGGACGAAAGAGGGGATGCCTTCCGGAGCATCCCCAAGCTTTGACTTTTTGGTGTCCTTGGATTATCTTGGGGGTGCCATGGGCATACCCATGCTTAGGCTCTTGCCACTCCTTGTTCCATAATCCATCACAAGAGTACACCCAAAAATTGAAAACTTCACAACACAAAACTTAAAGTAGAAAAGTCGTGAGCTCCGTTAGCAAAAGAAAACAAAAAAACACTTCAAGGTACTGTAATGAACTCATTCTTTATTTATATTGGTGTTCAACCTACTGTATTCCAACTTCTCTATGGATTATAAACTATTTTACTAACCATAGATTCATCAAAATAAGCAAACAACACACAAAAGACAGAATCTGTCAAAAACAGAACAGTCTGTAGTAATCTGTAGCTAGCGCAAGATCTGAACCCCAAAAATTCTAAAATAAATTGCTGGACGTGAGAAATTTATATATTAATCATCTTCAAAAAGAATTAACTAAATAGCACTCTTAAAATAAAAGTGACAGAAGTTCTTGTGAGCGCTAAAGTTTCTGTTTTTTATAGCAAGTTCAACAAGACTTTCCCCAAGTCTTCCCAACGGTTCTACTTGGCACAAACACTAATTAAACACAAAAAGCACAACCAAAACAGAGGCTAAATAATTTATTTATTACTAAATAGGATCAAAAAGCAAGGAATAAAAATAAAATTGGGTTGCCTCCCAACAAGCGCTATCGTTTAACGCCCCAAGCTAGGCATAAAAGCGAGGATAGATCTAGGTATTGCCATCTTTGGTAGGCAATCCATAAGTGGCTCTCATGATAGTTTTATATGGAAATTTTATTTTCTTTCTTGGAAAGTGTTCCATGCCCTTTTTTAATGGAAATTGAAATCTAATATTCCCTTCCTTCATATCAATAATCGCACCAACCGTTCTAAGGAAAGGTCTACCAAGAATAATAGGGCAAGAAGGATTGCAATCTATATCAAGAACAATGAAATCTACGGGCACATAATTTTTATTTGCAACAATAAGAATATCATTAATCCTTCCCATAGGTTTCTTAATAGTAGAATCCGCAAGATGCAAGTTTAGAGAGAAATCATCAAAAATGCGGAAATCTAGCAAATCACACAAAGTTTTGGGGATAGTGGAGACACTAGCACCCAAATCACACAAAGCATAAAACTCATGATTTTTAATTTTAATTTTAATAGTTGGTTCCCACTCATTATAGAGTTTTCTAGGGATAGAAACTTTCAACTCAAGTTTTTCTTCATAAGATTGCATCAAGGCATCAACAATATGTTCGGTGAAGCCTTTCTTTTGACTATAAGCATGTGGAGAATTTAGCACGGATTGCAACAAGGAAATACAATCAATTAAAGAGCAACTTTCATAATTAAATTCCTCGAAATCCAATATAGTGGGTTTAGCAACATCTAGATTTTTATTTCTTTCAATCCCACTTTCATCAATTTCATCATAAAGATCTAAGTACTCCGAATTTTTAGAACGCCTTATAGGTAAAGGAAGATCATATTCAGTTTCATCAACATTCATATTGCAAAACAAAGATTTAATAGGAGACACATCAATAACTTTTAGATCTTCATCTTGATTTTCATAGGAATTGGAAGAACATGCTTTAATAAAGGCATCTTTGGAAGCACGCATCCTAGCGGTTCTTTCCTTGCACTCATCAATGGAAATTCTCATGGCTTTGAGAGACTCATTGATATCATGCTTAGGAGGAATAGATCTAAGCTTTAAAGAATCAATCTCAAGAGAAATTCTATCAACGTTCCTAGCCAAATCATCAACTTTAAGCAATTTCTCTTCAAGCAAAGCATTAAAATTCTTTTGTGAATTCATAAACTCTTTAACACTATTCTCAAATTCAGAGGGCATCTTATTATAATTTCCAAAAGAGTTGTTGTAGGAATTCCCATAATTATTAGAAGGATTACTAGGATATGGCCTAGGATTAAGATTCCCTCTATAAGCGTTGTTACCAAAATTATTCCTACCAACAAAATTCACATCCATAGATTCATTGTTATTCTCAATCAAAGTAGACAAAGGCATATCATTAGGATCAGAAGAAACACTCTTAGTAACATATAATTTCATAAGTTCATCCATCTTTCCACTCAAAACATTGATTTCTTCTATCGCATGAACTTTTTTATTAGAAGATCTTTTAGTATGCCATTGAGAATAATTAACCATAATATTATCTAGGAGTTTAGTAGCATCTCCTAAAGTGATTTCCATAAAAGTGCCCCCCACGGCCGAATCTAAAAGATTTCTAGAAGCAAAATTCAATCGGGCGTAAAAAATTTGTATAATCATCCACAAATTCAAACCATGAGTAGGGCAATTACATATCATTAATTTCATTCTCTCCCAAGCTTGTGCAACATGTTCATGATCAAGTTGCTTAAAGTTCATAATATCGTTTCTAAGAGAGATGATCTTAGCGGGAGGGAAATACTTAGAGATAAAAGCATCTTTACACTTTTTCCAAGAATCAATACTATTTTTAGGCAAAGACGAAAACCAAGCTTTAGCACGATCTCTAAGCGAAAAAGGAAATAGCTTCAATTTAACGACATCATTATCGACATCTTTTTTCTTTTGCATATCACATAAATCAACGAAGCTATTCAGATGAGTAGCGGCATCTTCACTAGGAAGGCCGGCGAATTGATATTTCATAACAAGATTCAACAAAGCAGTATGGATTTCACAAGATTCAGTATTGGCAAGAGGAGCAATCGGAGTGCTAAGGAAATCATCATTATTGGTATTGGTGAAGTCACACAATTTGGTAGTATCTTGAGCCATCGCGACAAACAAGCAATCCAACACATGAGCAAACAAAAAGCAAGCGGGCAAAAAGAGGCAAATAGAGAGGGAGGATAGAGAGAGGGCGCATAAAACGGCAAGGGTGAAGTGGGGGAGAGGAAAATGAGAGGCAAATGGCAAATAATGTAATGCGAGAGATAGGGATTGTGATGGGTACTTGGTATGTTGACATTGGTGCTTTCATTGAGAGTTCCTCTGTGTTGTCACCGTAAGGAAGGATGCCCCGTCTAGTTGTTAAAAACAACATCACCGCCGGGGGAGCCCTGGCTGTCGGCCAAACTCTCCGGCTAGGCAGTTTCATCATGACCGCCCGTTCGGCTGCTGCCCCGATGATGACTTCTCGGGTCATCGAAAACAGCCTCCATGTCGGCTCGGAATTCGCCGAGAAGATGGATCCAATGGAGCTCTCTTCCCTAAACGAGCTCTTGGATGGCTTTGCCGCCTTGGGAGTTGCTACGGACTATGATCGGATTGGGCTTAAACCTGATCAAAGGGAGATTAACTCTCCACCGGTCACCCATCATGTTGCGGTGGTGGAGGAACAATGCGGTGATTCTTCTTCTATCTTGAGGACTAACTGCTACCTCTTGAGCTTGCGTTGGATTTCCCCGAAGAGGAAAGGATGATGCAGCAGAGTAGCATAAGTATTTCCCTCAGTTTTTGAGAACCAAGGTATCAATCCAATAGGAGCCCATGCTCAAGTCCCTCGTACCTGCACAAAACAATAGCTACTTGCAACCAACGCGATTAGGGGTTGTCAATCCCTTCATGGTCACTTACGAGAGTGAGATCTGATAGATATAATATTTTTGGTATTTTTGGTATAGAGATGCAAAGTGAAAAGTAAAAGGCAAAGTAAAAAAGCAAAGCAAGATTAAAGTGATGGAGATTGATATGATGAGAATAGACCCGGGGGCCATAGGTTTCACTAGTGGCTTCTCTCAAGAGCATAAGTATTCTACTGTGGGTGAACAAATTACTGTTGAGCAATTGACAAAATTGAGCATAGTTATGAGAATATCTAGGTATGATCATGTATATAGGCATCACGTCCGTGACAAGTAGACCGAAACGATTCTGCATCTACTACTATTACTCCACTCATCGACCGCTATCCAGCATGCATCTAGAGTATTAAGTTAAAAACAGAGTAACGCCTTAAGCAAGATGACATGATGTAGAGAGATAAATTCATGCAATATGAAATAAACCCTATCTTGTTATCCTCGATGGCAACGATGCAATACGTGCCTTGCTGCCCCTTCTGTCACTGGGAAAGGACACCACAAGATCGAACCCAAAGCTAAGCACTTCTCCCATGGCAAGAACTACCAATCTAGTTGGCCAAACCAAACGGATAATTCGAAGAGACTTGCAAAGATAACCAATCATACATAAAAGAATTCAGAGAAGATTCAAATATTATTCATAGATAGACTTGATCATAAACCCACAATTCATCAGTCTCAACAAACACACCGCAAAAAGAAGATTACATCGAATAGATCTCCACAAGAGAGAGGGAGAACTTTGTATTGAGATCCAAAAAGAGAGAAGAAGCCATCTAGCTACTAATTATGGACCCGAAGGTCTGAAGTAAACTACTCACACTTCATCGGAGAGGCTATGATGATGTAGAAGCCCTCCGTGATGACAGCGCTCTCCGGTGGGGCTCCGAAACAGGCCCCAAGATGGGATCTCGTGGAAACAGAAAGTTGCGGTGGTGGAATTAGGTTATTGGCTCCTCCTCTGATCGTTTGGGGGTACGTAGGTATATATAAGAGGAAGGAGTACGTCGGTGGAGCACCGAGGGGCCCACGAGGCAGGGGCGCGCCCCCACCCTTGTGACCGCCTCTATGACTCCTTGGAGTTGGGTCCAAGTCTCCTGGATCACGTTCGGTGAGAAAATCACGTTCCCGAAGGTTTTATTCTGTTTGGACTCCGTTTTATATTCTGCTTCTCCGAAATACTGAAATAGGCAAAAAAAACAGCAATTCTGGGCTGGGCCTCCGGTTAATAGGTTAGTCCCAAAAATAATATAAAAGTGGAAAATAAAGCCCAATATAGTCCAAAACAGTAGATAATATAGCATGGAGCAACAAAAAATTATAGATACGTTGGAGACGTATCACTAACTATGTCCGGATTCCTGAGCTCTCGGAGCCGGATACCCGTTTATGGGAGGACATCACCCAAGCCCTGAACCTAGAGTCAGGCAGTGGGCCAGACTTATCGGGCAACATCCCGGAACCCTAAATTCCAAGATTAGAAACACCTCGGCCCCTGGGTCTCAGATCGGGTAGGGGTTCGGACCCAATTCCACCCACCCACCCAGACATAAACGATCTTTCCCACATCACACAAGAGCCCCATGAAATAGTACATCATTATTGGGCCAAATTCCTCCTTGTGATGAACAAGGTCAAGGACTGTCGCGAGGAAGATGCAGTCTCATTTTTCTGCAATAATTGCATGGACAAGGGAATCCTTAACGCCTTGAGTCGCCGTGACGTATCACGCTTCGCTGACTTGGCGTCCATAGTACGAAAGTACTGTGCGATGGAAAGCGCCTGGAAAACCGAAAAGAAATTTTGGGATAATCCGGCTCGGAATATACACCCAGTCCGAACTAAAAGGGTGCACTATCATAAGCCACCTGAGTTAGTTACAAAGAAACAAAAACCCTCTTCAGGGCATGGAACCGTATTGGAGGGATGGCTTAACGGACCCTGCAAAATTCATAGTACAGCGGATACCATACCAACACACAGCCTTAGAGCATGTTGGATACTCCGACAGGTGGCCAAAAGTGGCGAGGATCTTCTCATCCCAAATACCACAGAGCACCATCCCATGGATAACAATACAGTACTAACAGTCTTTGAAACCTTCACATCAAATAATAGGTGCAAGCGAACACTCCGCAGCCTCGCCGAAATCTGCCACGTGGCAGCAATAAATCCATGGAGTGACACGGCTATTACCTTCAATGCTAGTGACGAACCTAAATTCCGAACAGCCCGAGCACCAGCTGCACTGGTCCTCAGTCCAATTCTGGACGGCTTTCGACTCACCAAAGTACTCATGGGCGGCGGCAGTGGATTGCACCTCGTCTATGAGGAAACCCTTCAAAAAATGGAAATAGACTGGAACCGCATTGAGCAAAGCAGCACAACCTTCAGAGGAATCATCCCCAGTCTGGAAGCATGCTGTGCTAGGAAAATCACACTAGATGTGGTATTCGGCACGCCAGAGAACTATAGGTCTGAAGAAATTACATTCCAAGTGGCCCCGTTCAGTAGTGGATACCACGCCCTTTTAGGATGGGAAGCGTTCATGATCTTCCAAGCCATACCCCATTATGGGTACATGAAGCTCAAAATGCTCGGGCCCAATGGAATCATCACTCTCGCTAGTGATCCGGACACAACACTCCGCGCTGAAAACAAAAAAGCAGCATTGGCCCTCGAGGCATTATCCGAAGCCCTTTCGGCCAAGGAATTAACCGCGCTGCACTCCACAATAGACAGTGATGACGTGATACTTGACAAGAGATCCAAGTCCACATCTTTTAAACCAGCGGATGAAATAGTCAAATTCCAAGTCCACCCAATGGACCCTACAAAAACAGCCTCCATCAGGGCACAGTTAAACCCCGCCGTGGACGCCGCACTACGAGAGTTCCTGCGCGAGAATTGGGATATATTCGCCTGGCACCCCTCAGACATGCCAGGAATCCCACGCAGGCTGGCCGAGCATAGCCTCAATATTCTTAAGGGATTCAATCCAGTCAAGCAGGCTCTTCGGCGTTTCTCTGAACCTAAGAGACAAGCTATGGGAGAAGAACTAGCCAAGCTATTGGAGGCGAGATTCATTAGAGAAATAAAACACCCGGACTGCCTAGCAAACCTGGTGATGGTACCAAAGAAGGAAAAATCCTGGCGCCTATGTGTCGATTTCAAGGACCTCAACAAGGCTTGCCCAAAGGATCAGTTCCCCCTCCCCCGCATTGATCAAATTATCGATGCTACCGCAGGACACGAGTCATTGTGTTTCCTCGACGCATACTCTGGCTACCACCAAATTAAGATGGCGGAGTCCGACCAAGCCGAAACGGCATTTAGCACACCATACAGCCCCTTCTTTTTCAACACAATGCCTTTTGGGCTCAAAAACACCAGCGCAACATATCAGCGCATGATCCAGACATGTCTGGAGAAACAGATCGACAAAAAAGTAGAGGCATACGTAGATGATGTGGTCATTAAAACCAAACACGTCGACTCTCTAATAGGCGACTTGAGGCTCACATTCGACAACCTCCGAACATACGACATCAAGCTCAATCCGGAAAAATGCATTTTCGGCGTTCCAGCCGGAAAGCCCGTGGGCTTCATTATCTATAGTAGAGGAATTGAAGCTAATCCGGCCAAAATCCGAGCTCTGTCACAGTTGGCTATCCCAACGGACCTCAAACAAATCCAGAAACTAACTGGATGTGTGGCGGCTCTAAGCCGCTTTATCTCCCGCTTAGGAGCAAAGGCATTACCCCTTTAACGCCTCCTTCGGCGCACCGAACACTTCGAGTGGACGGACGCTGCAACAGCCGGATTGGAAGAAATAAAAGCCATACTGGCAACCAACCCAATCCTGGTCGCGCCAAACATCGTCGAACCAATGTTGTTGTACATTGCGGCAACTCATCAAGTTTTAAGCGCAGTGCTCGTCGTCGAACAAGAAGCTGACGGACATAAATTCCCTCTTCAAAAGCCGGTATACTATGTATCCACTATCCTCACTCCATGCAAATCATGGTACCCACATTATCAAAAGATAGCCTATGCGGTATTCATGGCATCCCGGAAGCTGCGACACTACTTTCAAGAGTGTTCGATTACAGTAGCCTCGGAAGTGCCACTTAATGATATTATAAACAACCGCGACGCTACGGGCCGGATTGCCAAATGGGCCATTGAGCTCCTCCCGTTTGACATAACACACAAACCTCGATGAGCCATTAAATCGCAAGTATTGGCCGACTTTGTCGCCGAATGGACGGAAGCCGAACTCCCTAAAGAGTACGGCGCATACTCCCATTGGATCATGCACTTTGACAGCTCTAAAATGCTGGCTGGTCTGGGGGCTGGCGTCGTCCTGATGTCCCCAACCAGAGATACAGTTCAATATGTATTGCAGATATTGTATACAGACTCCAACAACGCAGCCGACTACGAAGCCCTGTTACATGGTCTTCGGATGGCAGTTTCCATGGGCATTCAATGCCTGGAGGTGCGTGGGGATTTGATCCTCGCAATATCCCAAATAAATGGAGACTTCGATGCCAAGGATCCGAGGATGGCGGCCTATCGAAACGCCGTCCTAAAGATGTCAGCTCGGTTCGAGGGGCTCGAATTTCACCATGTGGCTCGGGAAAACAATCAGGCGGCGGATATCCTTGCCCGCATCAGCGCAAAACGCGATGCGTTCCCCCCCCCCCCAACATCTTTTTGGAGAGGTTGTTTAAGCCATCCATAGTATGGGAAGGGGACACCGGTAACAATAGTCCGGACCCGGCCAAAATGCCCGATACCGACCACTCTGACATAATCGGAGGCTCCGCCACCGAAATAACACCTTCAACCCACGTAATAATGGACATGATTGCCCTGTGGACAGAACCATTCCTGGCCTACCTAACTAGGCAGGAACTCCCCGAGGACCAAAATGAGGCACGCTGCATAGTGCGGCGATCTAAAGCCTACAGGGTCCACGAGGGAGAGTTGTATAAAAAAAGCACTACTGGAGTCCTTCAAAGGTGCATCTCCGAAGAGGAAGGGCAGAAGCTTTTCGCAGAAATTCACGCCGGACTCGGCGGCCACCATGCCGCAGCCCGGGCCCCCGTAAGCAAGGCCTTCCGTACAGGGTTTTATTGGCCGATGGACAGGGCAGGCGCATAAGACTTGGTCCAACGCTGCGCGGTTGCCAGCTTTTTGCAAACCAAAGCCATGTGCCACCCACCGCCCTCCAAACAATCCCCATCACCTGGCCCTTCGCGGTCTGGGGGCTTGACATGGTCGGACCCCTTAAGGGGGAACCCATAAGAAAAAATACTTACTGGTCATGGTGGATAAATTCACCAAATGGATAGAAGCCAAACCTGTTAAAACAGCTGAATCCGGACCAGTGATAGACTTCATATCCGGGGTTGTACACCGTTATGGCGTCCCCCACAGCATCATCACTGACAACGGCACGAACTTCACGGCCGATGAGGTAAAACTCTGGTGCAGCAACATGGGCATCAAGCTCGATTATGCTTTCGTCTATCACCCACAAACCAACGGCCAAGTTGAGCGAGAAAATGGTCTTATCATGAGCGGCATTAAACCCAGATTAGTGCGGTCCTTAACGGAGTCTAACACGCACTGGGTAGAGGAGCTCGACTCCGTACTCTGGGGGCTGCGGACCACGCCGAATCGTAGTACCGGATATACACCCTTCTTTATGGTGTACGGCACAGAGGCAGTTCTGCCCTGCGACATAATTCATGACTCACCTCGAGTGTGCATGTACGAAGAAAGAGAAGCCAAGCTCGATCGGCAGGACAGTCTGGACACCCTAGAGGAGGAGCACGATGTGGTAAAAGCCCGTTCCGCATTCTATCAGCAACAGGCTCGCAGATACCAAAGCAGAGAAGTATGGGCCAAAACTTATAATGTTGGTGAGTTAGTTCTACGCCTGCCGGAGAAGAAAAATACCAAGCTCGAGCCCAAATGGGAAGGTCCCTTCATTATTGACCAAGTTCTGACCGGTGGAGCATACCGTATGCGGGATGCTTCGGATAATCGACTTGAGCCGAACCCATGGAACGCAGCCAGGCTCCGAAGATTCTATGCCTAGCACCGGACTCTATGTTCGTCTCCTTCGTCTGTCCATTTTTTGAATATATATTTATCTATCTTTTTTCTCTTTCTTTCTTTTATTCTTTCTCAAGGCCTTCAATGGCCAACTTGTGCCTCGCCTGCACACTATAGATGCGCTAACCATGCTCATTTTACCTTTGGGCTTCTTACACAGAAGCTTAATTATCTATCTGGGCTTCATGCCCAGCACATGTGTTATTCTTCCGCATGTACCTTTTCTTCGCATTATATGCATCGATATGTCTTCAGTTTTGGCCAAGCTGGGTTGCCTGGCTCTTGTATTTATGCCCTACGTTCCCGTTAATTCGGCTAGGGCATAAGGGGAGCACCTCTGCGATTGTTACTGCCGGGTCAGCCGGATGTGTACCTCAGACTGGGTGAAGCCGAAAGCTAGCGTTCTTAAGAGAATATTCGGTCGGTGAACAAAAGATGGTTTTTATTTATTTTCCATATGTGCCCCCAGATGTTTTTTCTTGTGTTTCCTCTCGCAGTCCGGACATGCACTTTAGGGCATGCGTACCCAGGGAAAGGAACCCTTAATGGAACTATTCTCCCTGGAAGATGTTTCTTACTACCCATGTAATATAACATAACTAGTTGGGCATTTGTCTGTTCAAGCACTAATGACCCCTACGCCTGGTCTCCATGCATACCCCGGTTCTTATATAACTGAGCGGGTATTCAGATACACCAGACTATCGGGTCCCGAGGTTGAAGCAAAAAGGTCCGCCATGACAAATGATCTACAATCCGGCTAGAAGGCATTATACATGTCACTTTAATTACATAGTCATGTAGACTGACTAAATTCCTCTTCTATACCATCCAACAGGCGGTCTAGCCTACAATCCTATTGGGAATACTTTGCGGCTAATTCTACTTGATCATAGACTAAGCTAACGGGGATCTCTTTCCCGTCGGGCCCCACAGGTCCGAACTCGGCCATGTGATTTGGGTCAGCCTTGGTATACCGCGTCTTCACCATGGCCCAGGCTTCCCTGGCACCTTGATGGCAGGCAGATATCTTCCATAATCGGAAGCGCCGCCGCGCTCCCTTGAGCTTCTCCACAAGCTCTCCAGCGCCTTCTGGGAGGGAGACGGATGGCCACAAGGCCTAGGCAATACCTTGCATCACCTGCCGAACTTGTTCGTGTAGTTGTGAGAGCTCGGATAGAAGATCACCCGCAGACCCGGGCATCTCCTCCGCGGGGCGACCCGTCAGGATACCTGCAGACATAACTCTGTTAGCCGGCTTCTCCGCTGTCCCCTTTTTTAAGGGTTCGTTCAAGCACTTACTGAATATACCGCGTCGAAGCCGCTTATTCTCCTTCTCGGAGTCCGCAAGCTGGGCTCGAACATCTTTTAGTTCCACTCTCAGCATGGTATTGGCGTCTTGGAGATTGTTTTTCTCCCGCCTGACCTCAGTCAGCACGCGTTCGCCAGCCTTTAGCTGTCGTACGGCGTGCTGCTCCTCTAGATTCTCTCCGGATTCATCTGCAACATCTATTATTAGATCTGCAGCCATGCCGCACGCTATATGGTACCTATCATTCTTTGAAAGAAATGTTACCAGCTGGGGACTTTTTAGGTTCCTTCAATGCGGCAACAGCGGCCCAAAGTTGGGTCTTGCATTCCTCCAGCCCCTGTGACAGTCGACTATTCTTCTCTGTAAGAACCTGCACAATAAGATGATCCTTAAATCAGTTCTGCTAACTATTTCAAGTCTGAGGGGCTACTGATACATATAATCGTCATATTTGCTTACCCGTACATCCTTTACATACTGGTCTGTGGCTCTGGCTAGACCATTTTGAGCAGCACGAGGGTACGCCTCTCCAGAATTGAAGGCATCAAATGCCTCCGGTGAGAAGCAAGCGTCGCGGAGTACGGCCCGGCGACGCCTATCATTCGTGGCGCTCTCCACTTCTGAATTTGTAGCAGATAGCCTATCCGCATCCTCTGTAGGGGGAGTATCCGGCGTCCGCCCCATGTCGGCTTCTGCCTCTATGTCCGGTCCTGGAGCCCGACTGGTGGAAGCATGATCGGCAGCCTCACCGAACATATTCCGGCGAGCGTTTTTTCTGTTAAAGAAACATGGACGTCATTACATTTCAAGAAAGTCGACAACCATGGAGCGGGGTTTCTGTCATACCTCTGCGCCGGCATCTCCGTCCTGACCGCCTTCCTTTTTGGCCTACCCAGCCTCGGTGCCTCTTGTTGGTGAGTTGCTGCGGGTTCGGGATGGCGTCCCGAATGCCCTCCCTGTAAAAACACCATATGTATATGGTAGGTGAAGTGTCTAAAAGGGGATCCTAGTTTTTGGAGTTGGGATTTTTGGTTTTTCTTATGTGCGACGCAGGAAGCAGTCTGGGATAGTCGGCCGTAATGGCCATCATGGCGTCATCACAGCTTAATTGATAGAACTGACGGTCTATCAGCTCCACGAATATGTCCGTATCTTCTTCGAGTCCGGGACCGAGAGCCCGGTCAGGGTCCTCTGGTTGTGGAGATGGGCTGCTGACCTCCCTTATGGCTTTTCGCAGTTCCTGCCGCAAAATGGCAATGTGAGTACCTACGACAAAGAATGCGGGAAGAATGGGAGTAAGGAGATATAACTCACCCAGCTTGGAGGGTTGTACATGGAGAATCCATCCCGTGGCTTGATGCGGATGAACTCCTCTTCCTCCCCCTTGAACTATTCGGACAGAACTTTTGCTAAAGCGGCAGCGTTGTCCGGACCCTTACACCCGCAACGGGTGGCGTCATCTTCCCCATTAAAACACCACATGGGGTGCCCTCGATATTGAAGTGGTTGCACTCCCCGCATTATGAATATTGACATAACCTAGATTACTGTCAATCCTGATTGAGCCAGCGCTTTAATCTGGTTCATCAGGTAAAGGATTTCTCTGTTGTCTTCCTCCTGAGGGCTCCATGGAGCTGATAGACCAGCAGTTCTATCAATTGAGCTGTGATGACGCCATGGTGGCCATTACGGCCGACTATCCTAGATTGCTCCCTGCGTCGCTCGTAAGAAAAAACAAAATCCCAACTCCAAAAACTAGGATCCCTTTTAGATACTTCACCTACCATATACGTATGATGTTTTACATGGAAGGCATTCAGGATGCCGTGTCGAATCCGCAGCAACTCGCCAACAAGAGGCACCGAGGCCGGGTAGGCCAAAAAGGAAGGCGGTCAGGACGGAGATGCCGACGCAGAGGTATGAAAAAAAAAACTGCTCCGTGGTTGTTGTCTTTCTCAAAATGTAATGATGTCCATGTTTCTTTAACAGAAAAAACACTCGCCGGAATATGTCCGTTGAGGCTGCTGATCATGCTTCCACCAGTCGGGCTCCAGGACGGGACATAGAGGCGGAAGCCAACATGGGGCGGACGCCGGATACTCCCCCTACAGAGGATGCGGATAGACTATCCGCTACAAATTCATAATCGGGGAGCGCCATGAATCATAGGCGTCGCCGGGCCGTACTCCGTGACGCTTGCTTCTCACCAGAGGCATTTGATGCCTTCAATTCTGGAGACGGGTACCTCCGTTCTGCTCAAAATGGTCTAGCCAGAGCCACGGACCAGTTTGTAAGGGATGTACGGGTAAGCAAATCTGACGATTATATGTATCAGTAGCCCCTAAGACTTGAAACAGTTAGCAGAACTGATTTAGGATCATCTATTGTGCAGGTTCTTACAGAGAAGAATACTCGACTGTCACAGTAGCTGGAGGAATGCAAGACCCAACTTCGGGCCGCCGTTGCCGCATTGAAGGAACCTAAAAAGACCCCAGCTGGTAACATTTCTTTCAAAGAATGATAGGTACCATATAGTGTGCGGTGTGGCTGCAGATCTAACAATAGATATTGCAGATGAATCCAGAGAGAATCCGGAGGACCAGCATGTCGTACGACAGCTAAAGGCTGGCGAACGAGTGCTGACTGAGGTCAGGTGGGAGAAAAACAATCTCCAAGACGCCAATACCAAGCTGAGCGTGGAACTGAAGGATGTTCGAGCCCAGCTTGCGGACTCCAAGAAGGAGAATAAGCGGCTTCGACGCGGCATTTTCAGTAAGTGCTTGGATGAACCCTTAAAAAGGGGGGCGGCGG
Organism: Triticum aestivum; assembly: GCF_018294505.1. Classification (NCBI taxonomy): domain Eukaryota; kingdom Viridiplantae; phylum Streptophyta; class Magnoliopsida; order Poales; family Poaceae; genus Triticum; species Triticum aestivum. The sequence continues at coordinate 382,524,070 of NC_057800.1, read as the reverse complement.
AGAAGCTAGCTAACAGAATTATGTCTGCGGGTATCCTGACGGGTCGTCCTGCGGAGGAGATGCCTGGGTCTGCGGGTGATCTTCTACCCAAGATCTCACGACTGCACGAACAAGTTCGGCAGGTGATGCAAGGTGTTGCCCAGGCCTTGTGGCCATCCGTCTCCCTGCCAGAAGGCATTGGAGAGCTTGTGGAGAAGCTCAAGGGAGCACGGCGGCGCTTCCAATTAAGGAAGATATCGGCCTGCCGTCAAGGTGCTAGGGAAGCCTGGGCCATGGTGAAGACGCGGTATACCAAGGCTGACCCAAACCACATGGCCGAGGTCGGACCTGTGGGGCCCGATGGGAAAGAGATCCCCGTTAGCTTAGTGTATGGGCAAGTAGAATTAGCCGCAAAGTATTCCCAACAGGATTGTAGGCTAGACAGCCTGTTGGATGGTATAGAAGAGGAATTTAGTCAGTCTACATGACTATGTTATTAAAGTGACATATATAATGCCTTCTAGCCGGATTGTAAATCATTTGTCATGGCGGACCTTTTCGCTTCAACCTCAGGACCCGATAGTCCGGAGTGTGTCTGAATACCCGCTTAGTTATATAAGAACCGGGGTATGCGTGGAAACCAGGCATAGCGGTCATTAGTTCTTGAACATACAAGTACCCAACTAGTTATGTTATATTACATGGGTATTAAGAAACATCTTCGAGGGAGAATAGTTCCGTTAGGGGTTCCTTTCCCTGGGTACGCATACCCTAAAGTGCATGTCCAGACCGCGAGAGGAGACGCAGGCAAAAACATCTGGGGGCACACGTGGAAAATAAATAAAAATCTTCTTTTATTCACCGACCGAATATGCCCTTAAGAACGCTAGCTTTCGGCTTCACCCAGTCTGAGGTACACATCCGGCTGACCCAGCAGTAACAATTGTAGAGGTGCTCCCCTTATGCCCTAGCCGAATTAACGGGAACGTAGGGCATAAATACAAGAGCCAGGCAACCCAGCTTGGGCAAAACTTAAGTCATATTGATGCATATAATGGCGAAGAAAAGGTACATGTGGAAGAATAACACATGTGCGGGGCACGAAGCCCAGATAAATAATTAAGCTTCTGTGTAAGAAGCCCCCAGGTATAATGAGCGCGGTTAGCGCGTCTATAGTGTGCAAGTGAGGCACAAGTTGGCCCTTGAAGGCCTTGAGAAAGAATAAAAGGAAGAAAGAGAAAAAAGATAGATAATGTATATGCAAAAAAAGGACAGAGGAAAGAGACGAGCATAGAGTCCGGCGCTAGGCGTAGAATCTTCGGAGTCTGGATGCGTTCCATGGGTTCGGCTCAAGTCAATTATTCGATGCATCCCGCAGACGGTACACTCCACCCGTTAGCACTTGGTAAATAATGAAGGGACCTTCCCATTTGGGCTCGAGCTTGGTTTTTTTCTTCTCCGGCAGGCATAGAACTAACTCGCCAACGTTATAAGTTTTGGCCCGTACTACTCTGCTTTGGTATCTGCGAGCCTGTTGCTGATAGAATGCGGAACGGGCTTTTGCCACGTCGCGCTCCTCCTCCAGGGTGTCCAGACTATCCTGCCGATCGAGCTCGACTTCTCTTTCTTCGTACATGCGCACTCGAGGTGAGTCATGAATTATGTCGCAGGGCAGAACCGCCTCTGCGCCGTACACCATAAAGAAGGGTGTGTGTCCGGTAGTATGATTTGGCGTGGTCCGCAGCCCCCAGAGTACGAAGTTGAGCTCCTCTACCCTGCGTGTGTTAGACTCCTTTAAGCACCGCACTAGTCTAGGTTTAATGCCGCTCATGATAAGACCATTTGCTCGCTCAACTTGGCCATTGGTTTGTGGGTGATAGACTGAAGCATAATCGAGCTTGATGCCCATGTTGCTGCACCAGAGTGTTACCTCGTCGGCCGTGAAGTTCGTGCCGTTGTCAGTGATGATGCTGTGGGAGACTCCATAACGGTGTACAACCCCGGACATGAAGTCTATCACCGGTCTGGATTTGGCCGTTTTAACAGGTTTGGCTTCTATCCATTTGGTGAATTTATCCACCATGACCATTAAGTATTTTTCTTATGGGTTCCCCCTTTAAGGGGTCCAACCATGTCAAGCCCCCAGACCGTGAAGGGCCAGGTAATGGGGATTGTTTGGAGGGCGGTGGGTGGCATGTGGCTTTGGTTTGCAAAAAGCTGGCAACCGACGCACCGTTGGACCAAGTCCTGTGCGTCTGCCCGGGCCGTCGGCCAATAAAAACCTGTACGGAAGGCCTTGCTTACAAGGGCCCGGGCTGCGGCGTGGTAGCCGCCGAGTCCGGCGTGAATTTCTGCCAAAATCTTCCGCCCTTCCCCTCCGGAGATGCATCTTTGAAGGATTCCGGTAGTACTTTTTTTATACAGCTCTCCCTCGTGGACCCTGTAGGCTTTAGATCGCTGCACTATGCAGCGTGCCTCATTTTGGTCCTCGGGAAGTTGCTGCCTAGTTAGGTAGGCCAGGAATGGTTCTGTCCACGAGGCGATCATGGCCATTATTACGTGGGCTGAAGGTGTTATTTCGGTGGCAGAGCCTCCGATTATGTTAGAGTGTTCGGTATCGAGTATTTTGGCCGTGTACGGACTATTGTTACCGGTGTCCCCTTCCCATACCACGGATGGCTTAAACAACCTCTCCAAAAAGATGTTGGGGGGTCGCATCGCATTTTGCGCCGATGCGGGCGAGGATATCCGCCGCCTGATTGTTTTCCCGAGCCACATGGTGAAATTATAGCCCCTCGAACCGAGTTGACATATTTAGGATGGCGTTTCGATAGGCCGCCATCTTCGGGTCCTTGACATCGAAGTCTCCATTTATTTGGGATATTGCAAGGTTCGAATCCCCACGCACCTCCAGGCGTTGAATGCCCATGGAAACTGCCATCCGAAGACCATGTAATAGGGCTTCGTATTCGGCTACGTTGTTGGAGTCTGTATACAGTATCTATAATATGTATTGGACTGTATCTCTGGTCGGGGACGTCAGGACGACGCCATCCCCCAAACCAGCCAGCATTTTGGAGCCGTCGAAGTGCATGATCCAATTGGAGTATGCGCCATACTCTTTAGGTAGTTCAGCTTCCGTCCATTCGGCGACAAAGTCGGCCAATACTTGCGATTTAATGGCTCGCCGGAGTTTGTATGTTATGTTGAACGGGTGGAGCTCAATGGCCCATTTGGCAATCCGGCCCGTTGCATCGCGGTTGTTTATAATATCATTAAGTGGCACTTCTGAGGCTACTGTAATCGAACACTCTTGAAAGTAGTGTCGCAGCTTCCAGGATGCCAAGAATACCACATAGGCTATCTTTTGATAATGTGGGTACCATGACTTGCATGGAGTGAGGACAGTGGATACATAATATACTGGCTTTTGAAGGGGGGATTTATGTCCGTCCGCTTCTCGTTCGACGACGAGCACTGCGCTTACAACCTGATGTGTTGCCACAATGTACAACAACAATGGTTCGCCGATGTTTGGCGTGGCCAGGATTGGGTTGGTTGCTAGTATGGCTTTTATTTCTTCAATCCGGCTGTGGCAGCGTCCGTCCACTCGAAGTGTTCGGTGCACCGAAGGAGGCGATAAAGGGGTAATGCCTTTTCTCCTAAGCGGGAGATAAAGCGGCTTAGAGCCACCACACATCCAGTTAATTTCTGGATTTGTTTGAGTTCTGTTGGGGTAGCCAACTATGACAGAGCTCGGATTTTGGTCAGATTAGCTTCAATTCCTCTACTAGAGACAATGAAGCCCAGGAGCTTTCTGGTTGGTAAGTCAAAAATGCATTTTTCCGGATTGAGCTTGATGTCGTATTTTCAGAGGTTGTCGAATGTGAGCCTCAAGTTGTCTATTAGAGAGTCGACGTGCTTGGTTTTGACGACCACATCATCTATGTATGCCTCTACTGTTTTGCTGATCTGTTTCTCCAGACATGTCTAAATCATGCGCTGATATGTTGCACCGGCGTTTTTGAGCCCGAAAGGCATTGCATTGAAACAGAAGGGGTCGTATGGTGTGATAAATGCCGTTGTGTCTTGGTCAGACTCCGCCATCTTGATTTGGTGGTAGCCGGAGTATGCGTCGAGGAAACACAATGACTCGTGTCCTGCAGTAGCATCGATAATTTGATCAACGCGGGGGAGGGGGAAGGGATCCTTTGGGCAGGACTTGTTGAGGTCCTTAAAATCGACACAAAGGTGCCAGGATTTGTTATTCTTTGGTACCATCACCAGGTTTGCTAGCCAGTCCGGGTGTTTTATTTCTCTAATGAATCCGGCCTCTAATAACTTGGCTAGTTCTTCTCCCATAGCATGTTTCTTAGGTTCTGAGAAACACCGAAGAGTCTGCTTGACCGGCTTGAGTCCCTTTAGAATATTGAGGTTGTGCTCGGCCAGCCTACGTGGAATTCCTGGCATGTCTGAGGGGTGCCAGGAGAATATGTCCCAACTCTTGTGCAGGAACTCTCATAGTGCGGCATCCACGGTGGGGTTTAGCTGTGCCCCGATGGAGGCTGTTTTTGTAGGGTTCGTTGGGTGGACTTCGAATTTGACTATTTCATCCGCTGGTTTAAAAGAGGTGGACTTGGATCTCTTGTCAAGTATCACGTCATCCCTGTCCACTGTGGAGCATAGCACAGTTAACTCCTCGGCCGAAAGGGCTTCGGACAATGCCTCGAGGGCCAATGCGGCTATTTTGTTTTCGGCGCGGAGTGCTGTGTCCGGATCACTGGCAAGAGTGATGATTCCGTTGGGCCCATGCATTTTGAGCTTCATGTACCCATAATGGGGTATGGCTTGGAAGATTGTGAACGCCTCCCGTCCTAAAATGGTGTGGTATCCACTACTGAATGGGGCCACTTGGAATATAATTTCTTCGGACCTATAGTTCTCCGGCGTGCCGAATACCACATCTAGTGTGATTTTCCCAGCACAGCGTGCTTCCTGACAGGGGATGATTCCTCTGAATGTTGTGCTGCTTTGCTCAATGCGGTTCCAGTCTATTTCCATTTTTTGAAGAGTTTCCTCATAGATGAGGTTCAATCCACTGCCGCCGTCCATGAGTACTTTGGTGAGTCGAATGTCGTCCACAATTGGACTGAGGACTAGTGCAGCTAGTGCTCGGGCTGTTCGGAATTTAGGTTCATCACTGGCATTGAAGGTAATAGCCGTGTCACTCCATGGATTCATTGTTGCCACGTGGCAGATTTCAGCAAGGCTGCAGAGTGTTCGCTTGCGCCTATTATTTGATGCGAAGGTTTCGAAGACTGATAATACCGTATTGTTATCCACGGGATGATGCTCTATGGTATTTGGGATGAGAAGATCCTCACCACTTTTGGCCACCTGCCGGAGTACCCAACATGCTCTATGGCTGTGTGTTGGTGTGGTATCCGATGTACTATGAATTTCGCAGGGGCCGTTGAGCCATCCCTCCAATACGGTTCCATGCCCGGTAAAGGGTTTTTGTTTCTTTGTAACTAACTCGGGTGTCTTATGATCGTGCACCCTTTTACTTCGGACTGGGTGTATATTCCGAGCCGGATTATCCCAAAATTTCGTTTCGGTTTTCCAGGCGCTTTCCATCACACAGTACTTTCGTACTATGGACGCCAAGTCAGCGAAGCGTGATATGTCACGGCGACTTAAGGCGTTGAGGATTCCCTTGTCCGTGCAATTATTGTAGAAAAATGAGACTGCGTCTTCCTCGTGACAGTCCTTAACCTTGTTAATCACAAGGAGGAATCTGGCCCAATAATGATGTATTGTTTCATGGGGCTCTTGCCTGATGTGGGAAAGATCGTTTATGTCTGGGTGGGTGGGTGGATTTGAGTCCGAACCCCTACCCGATCTAAGACCCAGGGGTCGAGGACTTTCCGATCTTGGAAGTTCGGATTCCGGGATGTTGCCCGATAAGTCTTGCCCGCTACCTGACTCTAGGTTCAGGGCTTGGGTGATGTTCTCCCATAAACGGGTATCCGGCTCGGAGAGTTCAGGAATCCGGACATAGTTAGTCCTCAAGATAGAGGAAGAATCGCCGCATTGTTCCCCCACCACCGCAATATGATGGGTGACTAGTGGAGAGTCAATCTCCCTTTGATCGGGTTTAAGCCTAATCCAATCATAGCCTGTAGCGACCCCTAGGGCGACGATACGATCCAAGAGCTCATTTAGGGAACAGAGCTCCATTGGATCCATCTTCTCGGCAAATTCCGAGCCGATGTGGAGGCTGTTTTTGATGACCCCAGAAGTCATCGTCGGTGCAGCGGCCGAACGGGCGGTCATGATGAAACTGCCTAGCCGGAGAGTTTGGCTGACAGCCAGGGCTCCCCCGGCGGTAATGTTGTTTTAAAAAACGATACGAGGCATCCTTCCTTACAGCGACGGCATAGTGGAACTCTCAATGAAAGTACCAATGTCGGTGTCAAAACCGGCAGATCTCGGGTAGGGGGGTCCCGAACCGTGCGTCTAAGGCGGATGGTAACAGGAGGCAGGGGACACGATGTTTTACCCAGGTTCGGGCCCTCTTGTGGAGGTAAAACCATACGTCATGCTTGATTATTCTTGATAATATGAGTAGTATAGGAGTTGATCTACCACAAGATCAGAGAGGCTAAACACTAGAAGCTAGCCTATGGTATGATTGTATGTTGTCCTATGGACTAAAACCCTCCGGTTTATATAGACACCAGAGGGGGCTAGGGTTACACAGAGTCGGTTACAAGGAAGGAGATCTACCTATCTGTATTGCCAAGCTTGCCTTCCATGCCAACGAGAGTACCATCCAGACACGGGACGAAGTCTTCAATCTTGTATCGCCATAGTCGAACAGTCTGGCCAAAGGATATAATCCGGCTGTCCGGATACCCCCTAATCCAGGACTCCCTCAGTATTTGATACCGGTTCAGTTGCTAAGATTAGTAACTCAAAACAGGATTTGCAAAATGAACAGAGGATAGTTAAGGGCGAGGTGACGATGTGTGTTGGAAGTGATTCCAAGGTTGATAAGATCACTATCGCACACTCCCTCTATCTTCAGGATTAGTGTTGGACCTACATAAACATTATTTGGTGTTTGCGTTGAGCATGAATATGATTGGATCATGTTTACTGCGATACGGTTATTCATTTAAGTCAGAGAATAATTGGTGTTCTATTTACATGAATAAAACCTTCTATGGTCATACACCCAATGTAAATGGTTTATTGAATCTCGATCATAGCGATACACATACTCATAATATTGATGCCAAAAGATGCAAAGTTGATAATGATAGTGCAACATATTTGTGGCACTACCATTTTGATCATATTGGTAGATGGGCTTTTGGAATCACTTGATTATGAATCATTTGATGCTTGCGAACCATGCCTCATGGGCAAGATGACTAAGACTCCGTTCTCCGGAACAATGGAGTGAGCCACCGACTTATTGGAAATAATACATACCGATGTATGCAGTTCGATGAGTGTTGAGGCTCGTGGCAGGTATCGCTATTTTCTAACCTTCACAGTTGATTTGAGCAGATATAGGTATATCTACTTGATGAAACATAAGTCTGAAACATTTGAAAAGTTCAAAGAATTTCAGAGTGAAGTGGAAAATCATTGTAACAAGAAAATAAAGTTTCTATGATCTGATCGTGGCGGTGAATATTTGAGTTATGAGTTTGGTCTTCATTAGAAACAATGTGGAATTGTTTCACAACTCACGCCACCTGGAACACCACAGCGTAATGGTGTGTCCGAATGTCGTTCCGTACTATATTGGATATGGTGCGATCTATGATATCTCTTACCGATTTACCACTATCGTTTTGGGGTTATGCATTAGAGACAGGTGCATTCACGTTAAATAGGGCACCATCTAAATCCGTTGAGATGATACCATAAGAACTGTGGTTTGGCAAGAAATCTAAGATGTCGTTTCTTAAAGTTTGCGGCTGCGATGCTTATGTGAAAAAGCTTCAACCTGATAAGCTCAAACCCAAATCGGAGAAATGTGTCTTCATAGGATACCCAAAAGAAACTGTTGGGTACACCTTCTATCACAGATCCGAAGGCAAGATTTTCATTGCTAAGAATGCCTCCTTTCTAGAGAAGGAGTTTCTCTCGAAAGAAGTGAGTGGGAGGAAAGTAGAACTTGTTGAGGTAGTTGTACCTTCTCCCGAATTGGAAAATGGTTCATCACAAAAATCAGTTCCAGTGATGCCTACACCAATTAGTGAGGAAGTTAATGATGATGATCATGAAACTTCAGATCAAGTTACTACCGAACCTCGTAGGTCAACCAGAGTACGTTACGCACCAAGGTGGTACGGTAATCCTGTTCTAGAAGTCATGTTACTAGACCATGACGAACCTACGAACTATGAGGAAGCGATGATGAGCCCAGATTCCGTGAAATGGCTTGAGGCCATGAAATCTGAGATGGGATCCATGTATAAGAACAAAGTGTGGAATTGGTTGGGCTTGCCCGGTGATCAGAGAGCCATAGAGAATAAATGGATCTTCAAGAGGAAGACGGACGCTGATGGTAGTGTTACTATCTATAAAGCTCGAATTGTCGAAAAAGGTTTTTGACAAGGTCAAAGTGTTGAATATGATGAGATTTTCTCACTCGTATCGATGCTTAAGTCTGTCCGAATCATGTTAGCAATTACCGCATTTTATGAAATCTGGTAAATGTATGTCAAAACTACATTTCTTAATGGATTTATTAAGGAAGAGTTGTATGTGATGCAACCAGAAGGTTTTGTCGAGCCTAAAGGTGCTAACAAAGTGTGCAAGCTCTAGTGATCCATCTATGGACTGGTGCAAGCATCTCGGAGTTGGAATATATGCTTTGATGAGTTGATCAAAGCATATAGTTTTATACAGACTTTTGGAGAAGCATGTACTTACAAGAAAGTGAGTGGGAGCACTACAGCCTTTCTGATAAGTATATGTGAATGACATATTGTTGATCGGAAATGATGTAGAATTTGTTGGAAAGCATAAAGGAGTGTTTGAAAGGAGTATTTTCAAAGAAAGTCCTTGGTGAAGTTGCTTACATATTGAGCATGAAGATCTATAGAGATATATCAAGACGCTTGATAAGATTTTTCAATAAGTACATACCTTGACAAGATTTTGAAGTAGTTCAAAATGGAACAGTCAAAGAAAGGAGTTCTTGCCTGTATTGCAAGGTGTAAAGTTGAATAAGACTCAAAACCCGACCACGGCAGAAAACAGAAAGAGAATGAGAGTCATTCCTTATGCCTCAGCCATAGGTTCTATAAAGTATGCTAAGTTGTGTACCAGACCTATTGTGTACCTTGCCATGAGTTTGGCAAAGGGTTAAAAAGTGATCCAGGAGTAGATCACTGGATAGCGGTCAAAATTATCCTTAGAAGACTAAGAAGATATTTCTCGGTTATGGAGGTGATAAAGAGTTCATCGTAAAGATTTACGTCAGTGCAAGCTTTGACGCTGATCTGGATGACTCTGAGCCTCATCTGGATACATATTGAAAGTGGGAGCAATTATCTAGAGTAGCTCTGTGCAGAGCATTGTAGACATGGAAATTTGCAAAATACATACGGACCTGAATGTGGCAGACCTGTTGACTAAACTTCTCTCACAAGCAAAACATGATCACACCTTAGTACTCTTTGGGTGTTAATCACATAGCAATGTGAACTAGATTATTGACTCTAGTAAACCCTTTGGGTGTTGATCACATGGCGATGTGAACTATGGGTGTTAATCACATAAATATGTGAACTATTAGTGTTAAATCACATGGAGATGTGAACTAGATTATTGACTCTAGTGCAAGTGGGAGACTGAAGGAAATATGCCCTAGAGGCAATAATAAAGTTTTTATTTTATATTTCCTTATATCATGATAAATGTTTATTATCCATCCTAGAATTGTATTAGCCGGAAACTTGATACATGTGTGGATACATAGACAAAACACGGTGTCCCTAGTAAGCCTCTACTAGACTAGCTCGTTAATCAAAGATGGTTAAGTTTCCTAACCATAGACATATGTTGTCATTTGATGAACGGGGTCACATCATTAGGTGAATTATGTGATGGACAAGACTAATCCGTTAGCTTAGCATAATGATCGTTAAGTTTTATTGCTATTTCTTTCTTCATGACTTATACATATTCCTTTGACTATGAGATTATGAAACTCTGAATACCGGAGGAATACATTATGTGCTATCAAACGTCACAACGTAACTGAGTGATTATAAAGATGCTCTACAGGTATCTCCGAAGGTATTTGTTGGGTTGGCATAGATCGATATTAGGATTTTTCACTCCGAGTATCGGAGAGGAATCTCTGGGCCCTCTCGGTAATGCACAACATTATAAGCCTTGCAAGCAATGTGACTAATGACTTAGTTGCGGGATGATGTATTACGGAATGAGTAAAGAGACTTGCCGGTAATGAGATTGAACTAGGTATGAGGATACCGACGATCGAATCTCGGGCAAGTAACATAGCGATGACAAAGGGAATGACGTATGTTGTTATGTAGTTTGACCGATAAAGATCTTCGTAGAATATGTAGGAGCCAGTATGAGCATCCAGGTTCTGCTATTGATTATCGACCACAGATGTGTCTCGGTCATGTCTACATTGTTCTCGAACCCGTAGGGTCCGCACGCTTAACATTCGATGATGATTTGTATTATGAGTTATCTGATTTGATGACCAAAGTTTGTTCGGAGTCCCGGATGAGATCACAAACATGATGAGGAGTCTCGATATGGTCGAGATGTAAAGATTCATATATTGGAAGGTTGCATTTGAACATCGGAATGGTTCTGAGTGGTTCAGGCATTTTTCCGGAATACCGGGAGGTTACCGAAACCCCCCGGGAGAAGTATTGGGCCTATTGGGCTTTATTGGAGGAGAAGAGAAAGTCCACGTGAGAGGGGCATGCCCCCCGCCCCCCTTCCCCTTGCCCAAACCGAATTGGACTAGGGGAGGGGTCGGCCCCCCTCTTTCCTTCTCCCTCTCTCTCCCTTCCCCTTTTCCCTCTCCGGTGGAAGGAAGGAGGGGGGCGAATCGTACCTGGATTAGGAGTCCAAGTAGGACTCCCCCTTACGGCGTGCCCCCTAGGCCGGCCACCTCCTCCTCCCCCCTTTATATACGGAGGCGGGGGCACCCCAAAGGCACAACGGACATCTCTTAGTCGTGTGCGGTGCCCCCTCCACAGTTTACCACCTCGGTCATATCATCGTAGTGCTTAGGCGAAGCACTGCGCCGGTAACTTCATCATCACCGTCGCCACGCCATCGTGCTGACAGAACTCTCCCTCGTCCTCAACTGGATCAAGAGCTCGAGGGGTGTCATCATGCTGAACGTGTGCAGAACACGGAGGTGTCGTACGTTTGATACTTGGATCGGTTGGATCGTGAAGCCGTTCGACTACATCAACCGCGTTACCAAACGCTTCCGCTTTCGGTCTACGAGGGTACATAGACACACTCTCCCCTCTCGTTGGTATGCATCTCCTAGATTGATCTTGTGTGATTGTAGGAAATTTTTGAAATACTGCGTTCCCCAACAGGGAGGTACCTGTTAGGATGGCGGGTCCCCCTGCCGCTACTTACTTGAACAACCAACAATCGTGAAGGCTATGGGTCGGGCAAGAGTTGATCAGGATAGCGAGGATCGGACATGGATTATCTAGAAAGCCGTCTAGGACCGTCTTGGGGTGACCGGAAGATTTATTCTTCTTCCAAGGTCGTTTTCCCGGACTGTTCCGTTTCCGCGGCCCATGTCGAGGTACTGATTCCGGATGCCCCGGGTAATCCTCACAGATCAAATGTGTGCTTTTGTCGGTGAGCCAGGAGTCTTCAATGCCGCAGAAATGGGATACTAGCTTGGATAATTCCGAGAGCATTTTAACGCAACGACGAGCATGGGCATTCGAGACGCCTTTATCCTTGTATCCGCACTTGAAATCAGAGACTATGTCAGAGTCTAGATAATCCGACATCCTATCTTTGACAGACAAGAACCTAGCCCAATACTTGATTCATTGGGGAGTTGCTACACGTAGGCCAGATCCCAGATGTCGGGTGTGCTGGAGTCGTCGAGGTGATACTCTGCGTGGGAGATTAGCAGATGAGTTCCGATCTCAAAAGATCGTGGGTTCAAGACCCTATTCTTCTCGTCCGAGGTCAAGTTTGTGGCCATCAAGTGGGCCGATCTGGCCCGAAGGTTGGCCTCGTCGGCCATCACCGGCAGGCCGCCGTCCGACTCACTTTCCAAGAAGTATCTCAGTCGTCCTTGGGGGAATTCCCCGTGGGGACCGGAGAAGTGTCATATTTTGCCTCAACTTTACATGGAGGCCTTTCGGTGACTGAAACTTTGGGCGCGCGAGCGAGCCCTTCTAGTTCGAGGCCATTGACCGGAGATCCCATCGATCTCTTCGTCGATCGCACAATGGAACTCTCAATGAAAGCACCAGTGTCAGTGTCAAAATTGGTAGACCTCGGGGTAGGGGTCCCGAGCTATGGATCTCAAATCAACGGTAACATGAACGGGCCCTCTTGATGGAGGTAAAACCCTACATCCTGCTCTTGTTTATATTGATGAAGATGTATCAAGTACATAGTTGATCTACCTCAACATCGTAATGTGTGATCTAACTTTAGGGCTCGGTGAATGATTTTGTGTTGATGTCCCCTCTATGGGCTAAACCCTATGGCTTATATACACGCCAGGGAGGGTACCTAGGGTTACAAGGTCGGTAGCTATGAGCTAGGCGGCGACAGAGATCTTGGAGTATACGTCAAGTCTTCGAGAGATGCAGTCTTGACTATGCCTCCTGCATAGGGCCTCCGGAGTGACCTTGACCATGAATGGGGGCTGGTCAGTCCGGCCTGAGGACCGTGGACCGACTAAGTTAGCACCCCCTTATCCAGGACACCGTCATCTGGTGTCACCAGAAATCCTGAAGTCCAAACCTTTTGCACTAATTGGTCCCATCGAGTTGTGCATAAAGGTGTGTAACGGTTAGATTTTTGGTGTTGCCCATATATACCCCACCCATTCTACAAACTCTCAGTGAGAGCAACGAGGATGAAACTACCACTTCCAATATCCATTTTCTAAGAGACCGCCTACACTTGTGTTGAAATCAAGGGCATTCCACTCCAACCTTTGATCCTTGAGTTATCACCCTCTAAAGTTTCTTTTCACTCCAATCATCCTCCTACCACCATGCCAAATCTTTGAGAGAGTGATTGAGTGTTGAGGAGACTATTCTTTTAAGCATAAGAGCAAGGAGTTCATCTTCAACAGCAGTATCTATTACCTTTTGGAGAGTGACATGTCCTAGATTGGTTAGGTGTCACTTGGGAATAGATGCTTGTTCTTGTGGTTTCAATAGATGGTTGGTGCGGATATGGTCATCGATGTGGCTTATAGATCATTGTTTTGATTGCTTTGTTTTCTTTCTTACTTATGCATAGATTTATTCTTGTACGGTTTTGCTCTTGGTGGCGTGCTTTTTATGAGTGTGATCCAATGTTGGATGTGTGCATCCCATCTATCTCGAGACTGGGTATGTGTTTATTTTGTTTGTATCCGCTTAATGCTTCATTTCAAGTCAATAAAATCTCGTGAAAATGTATTGGATATCGAGTTCCTACAATCAGCCTCAAGGCAAAGATTAGACAAGTCACTGGTCCACCATCACTCCATTAGGGCATCTCCAACGCCGACTCTCAAAATGGACATAGTATTCGTTCGCGGACTAGTCTAGACTCGTCTGTGGATAGTGATACAGGAGGCGACAATCCAACCCAGTCCCCAAACGCATGTCCCTGTTTTTTCTTTAAAGTTTGTAGACCTCAAAATAATAACATATCAAATATTCGATGAGTGAAAACATTCAAATGCGACACTAGTTCAAATACAAATATTACAATCCAACTATGTTTTAAAATAAAATAGTTCAAACTTGAATTCAATCTCACATATGTTCTAGTTGCCCCCTTTAAGCCTAGACAACTTCTCAATCAGATCTTCCTAGCTTCTTGTGAGTTGCTCGATGTAGAACTTGTTGATACACTTGGACAGACTCATCAAACATGGTCAAATTTATATTTGAAAGTTGGATAGTGTCGGTGTCAAAACCGGCGGATCTCGGGTAGGGGGTCCCGAACTGTGCGTCTAAGGCAGATGGTAACAGGAGGCAGGGGACACAATGTTTGCCTGGGTTCGGGCCCTCTTGATAGAGGTAATACCCTACGTCCTGCTTGATTGATCTTGATGATATGAGTATTACAAGAGTTGATCTACCACGGATCGTAGAGGCTAAACCCTAAAAGCTAGCCTATGGTATGATTGTCTATTGTCCTACGGACTAAACCCTCCGGTTTATATAGACACCGGAGGGGGCTAGGGTTACACAAAGTCGGTTACAAGGGAGGAGATCTACATATCCATATTGCCAAGCTTGCCTTCCACGCCAAGGATAGTCCCATCCGGACATGGGACGAAGTCTTCAATCTTATATCTTCATTATCCAACAGTCCGGCCAAAGGATATAGTCCTGCTGTCTGGAGACCCCCTAATCCAGGACTCCCTCAGTAGCCCCTGAACCAGGCTTCAATGAAAATGAGTCCGGCGCGCAGATTTGTCTTCGGCATTGCAAGGCGGGTTCCTCCTTCGAATACTCCATAGAAGATTTTGAACACAAGGATAGTGTCCGGCTCTGCAAAACAAGTTCCACATACCACCGTAGAGAGAATAATATTTCCACAAATCTAATCTGCTGACACGTTTGATAGCATCATATCACGCCACGGCCCGTTCATTATTTGAACCATTTTTCTCAACCAGCTACTGCACACATCGCGAGGTGGTTTCCTTGGCACGTCTTGTCGAAGCAGAGATCATTTCCCCTTGTCACGGGATTCTCATCAATATGGATGCGGGTAACCCAACCGCGCCATTAATTACGGTGCTTGGGGAATAAGAGGCTTGACCAGGTGAGTGGGGAGGCGCATCGCCTCTTCCGCCCTTATAAAGGGACTAGGATTCACTCTTTTCACCCACGCCTTCTTCCCGATTCATTCCATTCTGCTCAGGGTCCAGCGCCTGAGCGTTCACCTTCTCTACCCACAAAAGGTTTTCCAAAGATGTCCGGATCCGGAGCAGGAGGCAAATGGATGGCCTCTACCGTCCGAGAGAAGGATATCAAAAAGCTTCGGGTGGCCGGGTATCTGGCCAAGAAAATCAGCCACCGTCTCCCGACGGTGGGACAGATCGTCCCTACTCCGGAACCCCACAAGAGGGTTGTATTCCTCCCTTACTTTGTCCGTGGGCTAGGGTTTCCCCTCCACCTGTTCATCCGTGGCATCATGTACTATTATGGGATCGATCTTCACGATCTGTCCCCTAATTCCTTCCTCAACATATCGACATTCATTGTCGTGTGCGAGGCTTTTCTCCGTATTTCGCCGCACTTCGGTTCATGGCTGAAGGTTTTTAATGTGAAGCCCAAGGTGGTGGGCGGCGAGCACGCCGAGTGCGGGGGCGCTATGGTGAGAAAAATGCCCAACGTCGTATGGCCAACGAGAACCTTTAATGATTCTGTCAAGGAGTGGCAACAGCAGTGGTTTTACATCACTGAGCCGTGCGGCAAGGAATGGGCCGCCTCTCCCGAGTTTCGATCCGGCGCCCCTCCGCGGCTTATATCCTGGGTCAAGAAAGGCCTAGACTGGTCCTTGTCCGACGAACTGTCGGTGCTCCAGACGCGCGTTAAAGATATGGGAGATAAGAACATTGAACTTGTCAACGTAGTCCAGGTGATGTTAGTCCGCCGGATACTGCCTTGTCAACATCGGACTTCTAATCTATGGGAATTCGATCTGGCCAGGCACCAAACTTTGCGAAGGTTCTTCGGCTCCTCGCACAAGGACATTTGGAAGGTGCTTTTCAAGTCCAGCAAATCATGGCCGGTGAGGGAGTCCTGGATTAGGGGGTATCCGGACAGCCGGATTATATCCTTTGGCTGGACTGTTGGACTATGAAGATACAAGATTGAAGAATTCGTCTCGTGTCCGGATGGGGACTCTCCTTGGCGTGGAAGGCAAGCTTGGCAGTACGGATATGTAGATCTCCTTCCTTGTAACCGACTCTGTGTAACCCTAGCCCCCTTCGGTGTCTATATAAACCGGAGGGTTTAGTCCGTAGGACCAACAACAATCATACCATATGCTAGCTTCTAGGGTTTAGCCTCTCTGATCTCGTGGTATATCAACTCTTGTACTACTCAGATTATCAAGAACAATCAAGCAGGACATAGGGTATTACCTCCATCAAGAGGGCCCGAACCTGGGTAAACAACGTGTCCCCTGCCTCCTATTACCATCCGCCTAGACGCACAGTTCGGGACCCCCTACCCGAGATCCGCCGGGTTTGACACCGACATTGGTGCTTTCATTGAGAGTTCCTCCGTGTCATCATAGTTAGGCTTGATGGCTCCTTCGATCATCGATAGCGATATAGTCCAGGGTGAGACTTTTCTCCCCAGACAGATCTTTGTATTCGGCGGCTTCGCACTGCGGGCCAACTCGCTTGGCCATCTGGAGCAGATAGAGAATTACGCTCCTGGCCACCAGGTCAAGTTTGGAAGCTTAAACTACAAGGCCGACATCCGCGGAGACTTGATCTTCGATGGATTCGAGCCCCTGCCTAGTGTGCCGCACGGTCTCGATGAGCATGATTTAGCTCTACCATCGGACAGTGTTCGGGAGACCGCACCGGCAACCGCACCGACCCTCAATTCGGAGCCAATTGCGCCATCCATGGACGGGTGGATAGACCCCGCCACGGAGGCCGCATTCTCAGTGGAGATCAAGCTGAGTATAGACCTTACCCTTCACAAGAGTCGTGACGCCAAACTGCCGGATTCTTCCCCGGCCACGGACTCTGAACCGCCGGCGCCCGTGCCTATCGAATTCGACTGGGCGCCGATCATGGAGTTCACCTCCGCGGATATCTTTTAGCCCTCGCCCTTCGGCAACATACTGAACTCATTAAGGTCTCTCTCCTTGTCAGGAGAGTCGTGGCCGAACTATGTCCGGCAGGATTGGGATGCGGATGACGAAGAAATTCGCCGCCCACCCACCACCCACTTAGTAGCCACTGTCGACGATTTGACCGACATGCTCGCTTTGACTCTGAAGACATCGACGGTATGGACGACGATGCAGGAGACGAACAAGAACCACTGCCCATAGGGCACTAGACAGCCACCTCATCATATGATATATATATATATGGTGGACACACCCAAAGAAGGCAATGGCGACGGGACAGCGGAGGATGACCCCTCCAAGAAGCAACCCAAGCGCCGATGTCAGCGGCGCCGCTCTAAGTCTCGCCAAGGTAAAAATGGTGATACCGGCACAAGAGATAATAGCACTCCGGACAGCGCCGAAGATGACAACAATCCCCTCCAGCAAGATTTAGAGCAGGAGGATGGAGAAGCCAACCCTCCCGAGAGAGCGGCAGATGGAGAGGCGGAGGATGATAATTACATGCCTCCCGAAGATGAGGCAAGCCTCGACAATGACGAATTTGTCATGCCTGAGGATCCCGTTGAGCAAGAGTGCTTCAAGCGTCGGCTCATAGCCACGGCAGATAGCCTTAAGAAAAAGCAACAGCAGCTTCAAGCTGATCAAGATTTGCTAGCTGACAGATGGACTGAAGTCCTTGTAGCCGAGGAATATAAACTCGAACGCCCCTCCAAGAGTTACCCAAAGCGCAGGTTGCTACCCCGACTGGAGGAGGAAGCACTTAAACTTACATCTCCAGCGTATGACGCGGCTGATCGGCCACCTCGTGGGCGCGACAGAGAGGCATTTCAGCCAAAAGCTCAGCCCACACCCCGACGCCACTCAAATAAAAATGTCAAGGCACGGGGAACTACGCCAGACCTGCGAGAAAAATTGGAGGACAAAGCAAAACACGCAAGATCGATCTACGGATCACGAGGGCGCGCCACTACACGAGACGATAACCGTCACGCCGGATACAATAAAAGTAAATCAGGCCGGGCCGAACACAGCGGACAAGACTCATTTGAGCTATGTCGCGATATAGCCCAGTACAGAGGCGCCGCACACCCCCTATGCTTCACAGACGAAGTAATGGATCACCAAATCCCAGAGGGTTTCAAACCCGTAAATATTGAATCATACGACGGTACAACAGATCCTGTGGTATGGATCGAGGACTTCCTCCTGCATATCCACATGGCCCGCGGTGACGATATACACGCCATCAAATACCTCCCACTCAAACTCAAAGGACCAGCTCGGCATTGGCTCAACAGCCTGCCAGCAGAATCCATTGGCTGTTGGGAAGATCTGGAAGCCGCATTCCTCGACAACTTCCAGGGCACTTATGTGCGACCACCAGATGCCGATGACTTGAGCCACATAATTCAGTAGCCAGAGGAATCGGCCAGGCAATTCTGGACACGATTCCTGACAAAGAAAAATCAAATCGTCGACTGTCTGGATGCAGAGGCCCTAGCAGCTTTTAAGCACAACATCCGCGACGAGTGGCTCGCCTGGCACCTTGGCCAGGAAAAGCCGAAATCTGTGGCAGCCCTCACGACACTCATGACCAGCTTTTGCGCGGGGGAGGACAGCTGGCTGGCTCGCAGCAATAACATACCAAAGAACCATGGTACTTCGGGTACCAAGGATAGCAATGGCAGGTCATGTCGCAACAAACACAAGCGCCGCATCAACAACGACAATACCGAGGATACGGCAGTCAACGCCGGATTCAGAGGCTCTAAACCTGGTCAGCGGAAAAAGCCATTCAAAAGAAGCACTCCGGGCCCGTCCAGTTTGGACCGTATACTCGATCGCTCGTGTCAAATACACGGCACCCCCGACAAGCCAGCCAACCACACCAACAGGGTATGTTGGGTGTTCAAGCAGGACGGCAAGTTAAATGCCGAAAACAAAGATAAGGGGTTACATAGCGATGACGAGGAGGAGCCCCGGCCGCCGAACACCGGAGAACAGAAGAGGTTCCCCCCACAAGTTTTCATAATACAGGATCACACGAGCAAGTTCATTCAAAAATTACATCCTTCGCACACTCGTCCGCCACAAGACGGGCACCCTTCAGGACACCCTCATAATACATCTCATGGTAGCGATGCTCCTTGCCCTGCGGCAGCCCCTCCTTCACCAGCTTCTCGGCGTCCATCTTGGCCCAGTGCACCTTCGCACGGTCAAAAGCCCGGCGTGCACCTTCGCACAGTCAAAAGCCCGGCGTGCACCTTCGATGCAGACGGACCACTTTATGACTTCCAGCCGTGGGCAGGCATCCACAAGCCGCCTCACCAGGCCGAAGTAGCTGTTGGGAAGGGAGCCACCAGGCCACATCCGGACTATAAGGCCCCTCATGGCCTGTTCGGCCGCCTTGTGCAGCTCGACCAGTTGCTTCAGCTCGTCGCTCACAGGCATCGGGTGTTCGGTCCCAGTATACTGAGACCAGAACAACTTCTCCGTCGAGCATCCCTCCTCGGCCTGGTAGTACTTTGCGGCATCCGACACGCTACGGGGCAAATCTGCGAATGCTCCTGGAGAGCTCTGGACTCGGATAAGTAACAAGTAATTTACTTTCACATGTTTGCTTTGCATAATGAATGCCTTACCCGCCGCTATCTTCCTCATCGCCTCAATTTCCTAGAGGGCCTTTTGGCCTTCAGCCTTGGCACTCTTTGTGCTCTCGAGGGTCGCGGCAAGCTCAGACTCTCGCGTCTTTGAGTCAAGCTCCAAAGTCTCGTGCTTCTTCACGAGAGCCTGGAGCTCTTGCTGCACCTCACCCACCCGCGCCTCTTGTTTTTCCCGCTCGGTGCGCTCCTTGGCCACTTTGTTTTTGGCCTCGGACAGCGCTTGCTTCAGGGTCACCACTTCGGTCGTGGCCCCTGGCACATTCATGATGATCCTATCATTTTGCAACCACATCTTTTTATATATACATATAGACAAGGTATTACTTACCTTTGTTCTCCTCGAGCTGCCTCTTGGCAAGGCCGAGCTCTTTCTTGGATCGCTCGAGGTTCTGCTTCAGTGCGGCGACCTCCGCAGTCAGTGCGGCAGAGGTCAGCAGCGAAGCCTGCATACGCATATAGACATATTTGTATTAGACTCCTGCAGATATTATTCGATCCTCTATTCAGCTTTTCTTTGTGAACACCAAACAGAGCATCAGGGGCTACTTTCTATGCGGTAATATTTTCATATATTTTAAACACTTACCTCAAAGCCTGTTAGAAGGTTGGCACAGGCTTCAGTCAGTTCGCTCTTGGCGGACTGAACCTTCTTGATCATCGCACTCATAATAGTGCGGTGCTCTTCATCGATGGAAGCGCTGCGAAGCACTCCCAGCAGGTTGTCCGGTGCCTCTGGATGGACAGAGGTCACCGGCACGGGCGGCTTGCCCCTCTTGGAAGGGGGCCACCTGCCGGAGTCCGGAACCACTGGAGGTTCCGGCGCGGTGTTCGGCTGAGGGCCGAACTTGGAGCCTTGGGAGTCTTGCTCCCTTTGCGCCTGGAGTCCGGAAGGTCGCCTTGAGGCGCCTCCGGGACTATCTCCCCCCGGCTTGGTGCCCCTTGAGACAATACCTCGACATTGTCCATAGGGCGAGGAGAGGAGACGGTTGGAAGTGTATCACTATTCATATCTGACGAGTCCAAGGAACCGTCTGACGAGGATACGTCGATACGGGCTCGGGGCAGACAGCATGATCATATTCGACATTAGGAGAAGCAGTGCAATAAAAGTATGCTATGAGTTACTCTGGTATCCGAATACTTACGACTTTGCCAGGGGCTTGGCCCTGAGTAACCACTCGTCTTCGCTGTCGGCGGCGGTGGTGGAATAGTCCAGAAGAAGAGTCCTTCCCTTCTTGGACCCTTCGGCCTCCCCGGTTGGGGCGGCCTTCCTTTTCTTGTCTCCCCTGCCTGGAGGGGGAGAATCTTCATCTTCCTCCTCCTCGTTTTTACGCGAGTAGTGCATCTCGGAGTTATCGGACGATGAGTCTGATACCACCTGGCACCGGGAACTCTTTCAGGTTCCCGTGGCCTTCTTCTTGATCTTCTTCTCCGGCACCTCATAAGGAGCTGGAGTTCGTATCTCCGTCAGGGGAGCGTCTGCAGGGTCTTTTGGCAGAGGGGCCGGACAGTCAATTTGCTCCGATGTCTCCACCCAATCCTGTCAAAGGCATGGGAGCTCAGATCCCGCACATGGTTAAACTATGGAAAATAAATACCCTACGAGATGTACAAAACTTACCGGATTTGCAGGACGCGTTGCACTTAGCCCGTGGTCCTCGGTAAGGGGAGGGGGGACCTCGGCACCCTTAAACAGCACCTTCCAGACGTCCTTATGTGTCATGTCGAAGAGCTCGCGTAGAGTCTGGTGCTGGGCTGGGTCGAACTCCCATAAGTTGAAAGCCCGTTGTTGACATGGGAGGATCCAGCGGAAGACCATGACCTGGACTATGTTGACAAGCTTAAGTTTCTTGCTTATCATGTTCCGGATACACTTCTGGAGTCCGTCCAGCTCCTTCAATGAGCCCCGGGACAGGCCCTTCTCCTTCCAAGAAGTAAGCCGAGTGGGGATTCCGGATCGAAACTCGGGGGCCGCCACCCAGTTGGTGCCGCGCGGCTCGGTGATGTAGAACCACCCCGATTGGCACCCCTTTATGGTCTCCACGTAGGAGCCCTCGAGCCATGTAACGTTGGGCATTTTTCCCACCATGGCTCCGCCGCATTCCGCTTGTGGACCGCCTACTACCTTCGGTTTGAAATTGAAGGTCTTCAGCCACAGGCCGAAGTGGGTCCAGATGCGGAGGAAAGCCTCGCACACGACGATGAACGCCGAGATGTTGAGGATGAAATTCGGGGCCAGATCACGAAAGTCCAGCCCATAATAGAACATAAGGCCGCGGATGAATGGATGGAGGGGAAACCCCAGTCCGCGGACGAAGTGGGTGAGGAAAACCACCCTTTCGTGATGTTCCGGGGTAGGGACGATCTGCCCCGCAGCTGGCAGTCGGTGCGCGATATCCGCGGCTAAGTATCCGGCCCCGCGTAGATTTTTGATGTCTCCCTCCGTAACGAAGGAGACCATCCACTTGCCTCCTGCTCCGGACATGTTTGGAGAGGGTTGAGGAGAAGGATGTGGAGTTGGGCGCTGGAGCTCGAGTGCGCGAGAATGGATGAGCAAGGAGGAAGAAGGCGTGGGTAGAAAAAGGTGAACCCTTATCCCTTTATAAGGGCGGACTAAACTATGCGCCGCCACCTGCCTGGTAAAACTCGCTTATCCTCCAAGCGTCGTAATTGATGGCGCGGTTGCGTTACCCACGTCCGTATTGATGGGAATCCCATAATAAGGGGACACAATCTCTGCTTCGACAAGACGTGCCAAGGAAACCGCCTCGCGAAACGTGCTGAGGTTGGTTGTGAAAAACGATTCGAATGGTGACCTGGCTGTGGTGTGATGTCACACTGCGGAATGCGTCAGCAGATTAGATTTGTGAAAATATTATTCTCTTTAAGGTTGTATGTGGAACTTGTTTTGCAGAGTCGGACACGATCCTCGTTTTCAAAATCTTCTATGAAGTATTCGGAGGAGGAACCCGCCTTGCAATGCGGAAGACAATCTGCGTGTCGGACTCATCGTTATTGAAGCCTGGTTCAGCGGCTACTGAGGGAGTCCTGGATTAGGGGGTATCCGGACAGAAGGATTATATCCTTTGGCCGGACTGTTGGACTATGAAGATACAATATTAAAGACTTTGTCCCGTGTCTAGATGGGACTCTCCTTGGCGTGGAAGGCAAGCTTGGTGGTATGGATATGTAGATCTCCTTCCTTATAACCGACTCTGTATAACCCTAGCCCCCTCCAGTGTCTATATAAACCGGAGGGTTTAGTCCGTAGGACCAACAACAATCATACCATAGGCTAGCTTCTAGGGTTTAGCCTCTCTGATCTCGTGGTAGATCAACTCTTGTACTAATCATATTATCAAGAACAATCAAGCAGGACGTAGGGTATTACCTCCATCAAGAAGGCCCAAATCTGGGTAAACATTGTGTCCCCTGCCTCCTGTTACCATCCGCCTAGATGCACAGTTCGGGACCCCCTACCCGAGATCCGCCGGTTCTGACACCGACAACTGGCCTTCGGAATGGTTTTATATGGAGGAGGTCCCCCTTCCGGACCCTGTTCTGCGGGGTCTTCCTGAGTTCAACAATGCTCCTCTGAAGAAACGCCGAAGCTGGCGCCCACGGAGCCCCCAGGAGGAAGACAACGGAGAAGTCCTTTACCTGATGAACCAGATTAAAGCGCTGGCTCAATCAGGATTGACAGTAATCGAGGTTATGTCAATATGCATAGTGCGGGGAGTGCAGCCACTTCAATATCGAGGGCACCCCCTGTGGTATTTTAACGGGAAAGATGATGCCACCCGTTGCGGGCATAAGGGTCCGGACAATGCTGATGCTTTAGCAAAAATCTTGTCCAAGCTGTTCAAGGGTGAGGAAGAGGAGTTCATCCGCATCAAGCCACGGGATGGATTCTCCATGTACAACCCTCCAAGCTGGGTGAGTTATATCTCCTTACTCCCATTCTTCCCACATTCTTTGTCGTAGGTACTCACCTTGCCATTTTACGGCAAGAACTGTGAAAAGCCATAAGGGAGGTCAACAACCCATCCCCACAACCAGAGGACCCTGACCGGGCCCATGGTCCCGGACTCGAAGAAGATCCGGACATATTCGTGGAGCTGATAGACTGGCAGTTCTATCAATTGAGTTGTAATGACACCACGGTGGCCATTACGACCGACTATCCCGGACTGCTCCCTGCGTCGCTCTTAAGAAAAAACAAAATCCCAACTCCAAAAACTAGGATCCCCTTTTAGATACTTCACCTACCATATACGTATGGTGTTTTACAGGGAAGGCATTCGGGACGCCATGCCGAACCCGCAGCAACTCGCCAACAAGAGGCACCGAGGCCGGGTAGACCAAAAAGGAAGGCGGTCAGGATGGAGACGCCGGCGCAGAGGTATGACAAAAATCCCGCTCCGTGGTTGTCGTCTTTCTCAAAATGTAATGAGGTCCATGTTTCTTTAACAGAAAAAACGCTCACCAAAATATGTCCGGTGAGGCTGCCGATCATGCTTCCACCAGTCGGGCTCCAGGACCGGACATAGAGGCGGAAGCCGACATGGGGCGGACGCCGGATACTCCCCCTACAGAGGATGCGATAGACTATCCGCTACAAATTCAGAAGTGGGGAGCGCCATGAATGATAGGCGTCGCCAGGCCGTACTCCGTGATGCTTGCTTCTCACCAAAGGCATTTGATGCCTTCAATTCTGGAGACACGTACCTCCATGCTGCTCAAAATAGTCTAGCCAGAGCCACGGACCAATATGTAAGGGATGTACGGGTAAGAAAATCTGACGATTATATGTATCAGTAGCCCCTGAGACTTGAAATAGTTAGCAAAACTGATTTAAGGATCATCTTTTGTGCAGGTTCTTACAGAGAAGAATACTCGACTGTCACAGGAGCTGGAGGAATGCAAGACCCAACTTCGGGCCGCCGTTGCCGCATTGAAGGAACCTAAAAAGACCCCAGCTGGTAACATTTCTTTGAAAGAATGATAGGTACCATATAGCATGCGGTGTAGCTGCAGATCTAACAATAGATATTGTAGATGAATCCAGAGAGAATTCGGAGGACCAGCATGTCGTACGACAGCTAAAGGCTGGCGAACGCGTGCTGACTAAGGTCAGGCGGGAGAAAAACAATCTCCAAGATGCTAATACCAAGCTGAGCGTGGAATTGAAGGATGTTCGAGCCTAGCTTGCGGACTCCGAGAAGGAGAATAAGTGGCTTCGGCGCGACATTTTCAGTAAGTGCTTGGATGAACCCTTAAAAGGGGGGGCGGCGGAGAAGTTGGCTAACAGAATTATGTCTGCAGGTATGCTGACAGGTCGTCCCGCGGAGGAGATGCCCGGGTCTGCGGGTGATCTTCTACCCGAGCTCTCACGACTGCACGAACAAGTTCGACAGGTGATGCAAGGTATTGCTCAGGCCTTGTGGCCATCCGTCTCCCTGCCAGAAGGCATTGGAGAGCTTGCGGAGAAGCTCAAGGGAGCACGGCGGCGCTTCCGATTATGGAAGATATTGGCCTGCCATCAAGGTGCCAGAGAAGCCTGGACCATGGTGAATACGCGGTATACCAAGGCTGACCCAAACCACATGGTCGAGGTCAGACCTGTGGGGCCCGATGGGAAAGAGATCCCCATTAGCTTAGTGTATGGGCAAGTAGAATTAGCCGCAAAGTATTCCCAATAGGATTGTAGGCTAGACAGCCTGTTGGATGGTATAGAAGAGGAATTTAGTCAGTCTACAAGACTATGTAATTAAAGTGACATGTATAATGCCTTCTAGCCGGATTGTAAATCATTTGTCATGGCGGACCTTTTCGCTTCAACCTCAGGACCCGATAGTCCGGAGTGTGTCTGAATACCCGCTCAGTTATATAAGAACTGGGGTATGCGTGGAAACCAGACGTAGGGGTCATTAGTGCTTGAACAGACAAGTACCCAACTAGTTATGTTATATTACATGGGTAGTAAGAAACATCTTCCAGGGAGAATAGTTCCGTTAGGGGTTCCTTTCCCTGGGTACACATGCCCTAAAGTGCATGTCCGGACTGCGAGAGGAGATGCAGGCAAAAACATCTAGGGGCACATGTGGAAAATAAATAAAAATCATCTTTTGTTCATCGACCGAATATTTCCTTAAGAACGCTAGCTTTTGGCTTCACCCAGTCTGAGGTACACATCCGGCTGACCCGGCAGTAACAATCGCAGAGGTGCTCCCCTTATGCCCTAGCCGAATTAACGGGAATGTAGGGCATAAATACAAGAGCCAGGCAACCCAGCTTGGCCAAAACTTAAGTCATATCGAAGCATATAATGGCGAAGAAAAGGTACATGCAGAAGAATAACACATGTGCGGGGCAAGAAGCCCAGATAAATAATTAAGCTTCTGTGTAAGAAGCCCCCATGTATAATGAACGCGGTTAGCGTGTCTATAGTGTGCAAGCGAGGCACAAGTTGGCCCTTGAAGGCCTTGAGAAAGAATAAAAGGAAGAAAGAGAAAAAAGACAGATAATGTATATGCAAAAAATGGACAGAGGAAAGAGACGAACATAGAGTCCGGCGCTAGGCGTAGAATCTTTGGAGTCTGGCTGCGTTCCATGGGTTCGGCTCAAGTCAATTATTCGATGCATCCCGCAGACGGTACGCTCCACCGGTCAGAACATGGTCAATAATGAAGGGACCTTCCCATTTGGGCTCGATCTTGGTTTTTTTCTTCTCCAGCAGGCGTAGAACTAACTCGCCAATGTTATAAGTTTTGGCCCGTACTTCTTTGCTTTGGTATCTGCGAGCCTGTTGCTGATAGAATAAGGAACGAGCTTTTTCCATGTCGCGCTCCTCCTCCAGGGTGTCCAGACTGTCCTGCCGATCGAGCTCGGCTTCTCTTTCTTCGTACATGCGCACTCGAGGTGAGTCATGAATTATGTCGTAGGGCAGAACCGGTAGTACGATTCGGCGTGGTCCACAGCCCCCAGAGTACGGAGTTGAGCTCCTCTACCCAGTGCGTGTTAGACTCCTTTAAGGACCGCACTAGTCCGGGTTTAATGCCGCTCATGATAAGACCATTTGCTCGCTCAACTTGGCCATTGGTTTGTGGGTGATAGACTGAAGCATAATCGAGCTTGATGCCCATGTTGCTACACCAGAGTTTTACCTCGTCGGCCGTGAAGTTCGTGCCGTTGTCAGTGATGATGCTGTGGGAGACGCCATAATGGTGTACAACCCTGGATATGAAGTCTATCACTGGTCCGGATTTGGCCATTTTAACAGGTTTGGCTTCTATCCATTTGGTGAACTTATCCACCATGACCAGTAAGTATTTTTTCTTATGGGTTCCCCCTATAAGGGGTCCAACCATGTCAAGCCCCCAGACTGTGAAGGGCCAGGTAATGGGGATTGTTTGGAGGGCGGTGGGTGGCATGTGGCTTTGGTTTGCAAAAAGCTGGCAACCGACGCAGCGTTGGACCAAGTCTTGTGCGTCTGCCCGGGCCATCGGCCAATAAAAACCTATACGGAAGGTCTTGCTTACAAGTGTCGAGGCTACAGCGTGGTGGCCGCCGAGTCTGGCATGAATTTCTGCCAAAAGCTTCTGCCCTTCCTCTCCGGAGATGCACCTTTGAAGGATTCCAGTAGTACTTTTTTTAGACAGCTCTCCCTCATGGACCCTGTAGGCTTTAGATCGCCGCACTATGTAGCGTGCCTCATTTTGGTCCTCGGGAAGTTCCTACCTAGTTAGGTAGGCCAGGAATGGTTCTGTCCACGGGGCGATGATGGCCATTATTACGTGGGCTAAAGGTGTTATTTCGGAGGCAGAGCCTCCCGATTATGTCAGAGTGTTCGGTATCGGGTATTTTGGCGGGGTCCGGACTATTGTTACCGGTGTCCCCTTCCCATACCACGGATGGCTTAAACAACCTCTCCAAAAAGATGTTGGGGGGATCGCATTGCATTTTGCACCGATGCGGGCGAGGATATCCGCTGCCTGATTGTTTTGCCGAGCCACATGGTGAAATTCTAGCCCCTCGAACCGAGCTGACATCTTTAGGACGGTGTTTCGAGAGGACGCCATCTTCGGGTCCTTGGCATCAAAGTCTACATTTATTTTGTATATTGCGAGGTTCAAATCCCCACGCACCTCCAGGTGTTGAATGCCCATGGAAACTGCCATCCGAAGACCATGTAACAGGGCTTCGTATTCGGTTGCGTTGTTGGAGTCTGTATACAGTATCTGCAGTACGTATTGGACTGTATCTCCGGTTGGGGATGTCAGGACGATGCCAGCCCCCAGACCAGAAATCATTTTGGAGCCATCGAAGTGCATGATCCAATTTGAGTATGCGCCGTACTCTTTAGGTAGTTCGGCTTCCGTCCATTCGGCGATAAAGTCGGCCAATACTTGCGATTTAATGGCTCGCCGGGGTTTGTATGTTATGTCGAACGGGAGGAGCTCAATGGCCCATTTGGCAATCCGACCCGTGGCGTCGCGGTTGTTTATAATATCATTAAGTGGCACTTCCGAGGCTACTGTAATCGAACACTCTTGAAAGTAGTGTCGCAGCTTCCGGGATGCTATGAATACCGCATAGGCTATCTTTTGATAATGTGGGTACCGTGACTTGCATGGAGTGAGGACAGTGGATACATAATATATCGGCTTTTGAAGGGGGAATTTATGTCCGTCCGCTTCTCGTTCGACGACGAGCACTGCGCTTACAACCTGATGTGTTGCCGCAATGTACAACAGCATTGGTTCACCGATGTTTGGCACGGCCAGGATTGGGTTGGTTGCCAGTATGGCTTTTATTTCTTCCAATCCGGCTGTGGCAGCGTCAGTCCACTCGAAGTGTTCGGTGCGCCAAAGGAGGCGATAAAGGGGTAATGTCTTTTCTCCTTAAGCGGGAGATAAAGCGGCTTAGAGCCACCACACATCCAGTTAATTCTGGATTTGTTTGAGGTCTGTTGGGATAGCCAACTGTGACAGAGCTCGGATTTTGGCCGGATTAGCTTCAATTCCTCTACTGGAGACAATGAAGCGCAGGAGCTTTCCGGCCGGTACGCCGAAAACGCATTTTTCCGGATTGAGCTTGATGTCGTATTTTTGGAGGTTGTCGAATGTGAGCCTCAAGTCGTCTATTAGAGAGTCGATGTGCTTGGTTTTGACGACCACATCATCTACGTATGCCTCTACTATTTTGCCGATCTGTTTCTCCAGACATGTCTGAATCATGCGTTGATATGTTGTGCCAACGTTTTTGAGCCCAAAAGGCATTGTGTTGAAACAGAAGGGGTCGTATGGTGTGATAAATGTCGTTGCGGCTTGGACGGACTCCGCCATCTTGATTTGGTGGTAGCCGGAGTATGCATCGAGGAAACACAATGACTCGTGTCCTGCGGTAGCATCAATAATTTGATCAATGCGGGGGAGAGGGAAGGGATCCTTTGGGCAGGCCTTGTTGAGGTCCTTCAAATCAACACACAGGTGCCAGGATTTGTCCTTCTTTGGTACCATCACCAGGTTTGCTAGCCAGTCCGGGTGTTTTATTTCTCTAATGAATCCGACCTCTAATAACTTGGCTAGTTCTTCTCCCATAGCTTGTCTCTTAGGTTCCGAGAAACGCCGAAGAGTCTGCTTGACCGGCTTGAATCCCTTTAGAATATTGAGGATGTGCTCGGCCAGCCTACGTGGGATTCCTGGCATGTCTGGGGGATGCTAGGCAAATATGTCCCAACTCTTGCGTAGGAACTCTCGTAGTGCGGCGTCCACGGTGGGGTTTAGTTGTGCCCCGATGGAGGCTGTTTTTGTAGGGTCCGTTGGGTGGACTTGGAATTTTACTATTTCATCTGCTGGTTTAAAAGAGGTGGACTTGGATCTCTTGTCAAGTATCACATCGTCCCTGTCCATTGTGGAGCATAGCGCAGTTAACTCCTCGGCCGAAAGGGCTTCGGACAATGCCTCGTGGGCCAATGCAGCTGTTTTGTTTTCGGCGCGGAGTGTTGTGTCCGGATCACTGGCGAGAGTGATGATTCTATTGGGCCCTGGCATTTTGAGCTTCATGTACCCATAATGGGGTACGGCTTGGAAGATTGTGAACGCCTCCCGTCCTAAAAGGGCGTGGTATCCACTACTGAATGGGGCCACTTGGAATGTAATCTCTTCGGACTTATAGTTCTCCGGCGTGCCGAATACCACATCTAGTGTGATTTTCCCGGCACAGCGTGCTTCCTGACAGGGGATGATTCCTCTGAAGGTTGTGCTGCTTTGCTCAATGCGGTTCCAGTCTATTTCCATTTTTTGAAGAGTTTCCTCATAGATGAGGTTCAATCCACTGCTGCCGTCCATGAGTACTTTGGTGAGTCGAAAGTCATCCACAATTGGACTGAGGACCAGTGCAGCTGGTGCTCGGGCTGTTCGGAATTTAGGTTCGTCACTGGCATTGAAAGTAATAGCCGAGTCACTCCATGGATTCATTGCTGCCACGTGGCAGATTTCGGCGAGGCAGTGAAGTGTTCGCTTGCGCCTATTATTTGATGCCAAGGTTTCGAAGACTGATAATACTGTATTGTTATCCACGGGATGATGCTTTGTGGTATTTGGGATGAGAAGATCCTCACCACTTTTGGCCACCTGCCGGAGTACCCAACATGCTCTAAGGCTGTGTGTTGGTGTGGTATCCGCTGTACTATGAATTTTGCAGGGGCCGTTGAGCCGTCCCTCCAATACGGTTCCATGCCCTGTAAAGGGTTTTTGTTTCTTTGTAACTAACTCGGGTGTCTTATGATAGTGCACCCTTTTACTTCGGACTGGGTGTATATTCCGAGCCGGATTATCCCAAAATTTTGTTTCGGTTTTCCAGGCGCTTTCCATCGCACAGTACTTTCGTACTATGGACGCCAAGTCAGCGAAGCGTGATATGTCATGGCGACTTAAGACGTTGAGGATTCCCTTGTCCATGCAATTATTGTAGAAAAATGAGACTGCGTCGTCCTTGCGACAGTCCTTAACCTTGTTCATCACAAGGAGGAATCTGGCCCAAAGATGATGTACTGTTTCATGGGGCTCTTACCTGATGTGGGAAAGATCGTTTATGTCTGGGTGGGTGGGTGGATTTGAGTCCGAACCCCTACTCGATCTAAGACCCAGGGGACGAGGAGTTTCCGATCTTGGAAGTTCGGATTCTGGGATGTTGCCCGATAAGTCTGGCCCGCTACCTGACTCTAGGTTCAGGGCTTGGGTGATGTTCTCCCGTAAACGGGTATCCGGCTCGGAGAGTTCAGGAATCCGGACATAGTTAGTCCTCAAGATAGAGGAAGAATCGCCGCATTGTTCCTCCACCACCGCAATATGATGGGTGACCGGTGGAGAGTCAATCTCCCTTTGATCGGGTTTAAGCCCAATCCGATCATAGTCTGTAGCGACCCCCAGGGCGGCGATACGACCCAAGAGCTCATTTAGGGAAGGGAGCTCCATTGGATCCATCTTCTCGGCAAATTCGAGCCGACGTGGAGGCTGTTTTTGATGACCCGAGAAGTCATCATCGGTGCAGCGGCCGAACGGGCGGTCATGATGAAACTGCCTAGCCGGAGAGTTTGGCCGACAGCCAGGGCTCCCCCGGTGGTAATGTTGTTTTTAACAACGAGACGAGGCATCCTTCCTTACGGCGACGGCACATTGGAACTCTCAATGAAAGCACCAATGTTGGTGTCAAAACCAGCGGATCTCGGGTAGGGGGTCCCGAACTGTGCGTCTAAGGCGGATGGTAATAGGAGGCAGGGGACATGATGTTTTACCCAGGTTCGGGCCCTCTTGATGGAGGTAAAACCCTACGTCCTGCTTGATTATTCTTGATAATATGAGTAGTACAAGAGTTGATCTACCACGAGATGAGAGAGGCTAAACCCTAGAAGCTAGCCTATGGTATGATTGTATGTTGTCCTACGGACTAAAACCCTCCGATTTATATAGACACCGGAGGAGGCTAGGGTTACATAGAGTCGGTTACAAGGAAGGAAATCTACATATCCGTATTGCCAAGCTTGCCTTCCACGCCAAGGAGAGTCCCTTCCAGACTTGGGACGAAGTCTTCAATCTTGTATCTCCATAGTCCAACAGTACGATTGCCGGACACATGATACAACAACCAAGGAGGCAGAAAGCTATGTCGCATCATGGAATTCCCAAGTGGTCTCTGGTAACGAGTGAAATACCTGCTTTAAATACCATTCCTTAGCTTGCCCTTGGAGGGGACATGTCAAATAGTCCTACTTTTTGCTTATCGCACTACTTGTATCATTCTGCTTCGACGCACCTTTTTGAGTAAACAATGCATAGCACTAGACTATTACCGCATTCTCTATTCTTTTAAATATATATGTTCATTCATGACATTCAGCACCCGTACACTCTGGTACGGCCAATACGCCAGGGGCTTAAGCATACCCCATAATACGGCGTGAGAAGTCCGAACACTTTCGACAGTGCGGCACCCCGAACTTATAGCATTATATGCATCAGCTCCGAATCATGTCTTGGGTCAATAGTTGGGTTTGCTCGGCTCCCATGTTTTGGTACCTTACGTTCCGCTATATCGGCTGAGGTAGCACTGGGAGAACTACTGCGATTGTGCCCCGGTTCATCTAGGCAAGCACCTTAGTAGAGAAAGCTAAAACTAACTGTCATGATAAGGCGAGAGCTAGTCGCTGTTCGAGAGGTCTCGAATCCCTAAAGACTTATGCCGCTTAGGGAGAGGAGTCGGCTTTGTCCGGCTTAGGCGTGTATAGCGCCCCGAATTCGTCCTTCTGAATACTAGGGGCTTCGCCAAAATTTAAAATTGTAGACTTCTATGGCTAAGTGAGAGTGATAAAGCATTATAGTCCAATTGCCTTGTTCGTTGCGCTGAGCACCTCCCTCGAAGGACCCAACAATGGGAAAAAGAGTGCTCGGATTTATCCCGAACACCCCAGCACTCGTGGCATGGGGCGAGAAGCCGACGACTGGCCATCTCTCAGATTTGATAAACAGTCGCACAAAAGGTAATATTTTAAATTCAAACAAGCGTTGCATAGCGCACATGAACAAGTTTTCATAATACAGGATCACACAAGCAAGTTCATTCAAAAATTACATCCTTCGCACACTCGTCCGCCACAAGACGGGCACCCTTCAGGACACCCTCATAATACATCTCAGGGTGGCGATGCTCCTTGCCCTGCGGCGGCCACTCCTTCACCAACTTCTCGGCTTCCATCTTGGCCCAGTGCACCTTCGCACGGGCAAAAGCCCGACGTGCACCTTCGATGCAGACGGACCGCTTTATGACTTCCAGCCATGGGCAGGCATCCACAAGCCGCCTCACCAGGCCAAAGTAGATGTTGGGAAGGGAGTCGCCAGGCCACATCCGGACTATAAGGCCCCTCATGGCCTATTCGGCCGCCTTGTGCACCTCGACCAGTTGCTTCAGCTGGTCGCTCACAGGCATCTGGTGTGCGGTCCCAGTATACTGAGACCAGAACAACTTATCCATTGAGGTTCCCTCCTTGGCCTGGTAGTACTTTGCGGCATCCGACACACTGCGGGGCAAATCTGCGAATGCTCCTAGAGAGCTCCGGACTCGGATAAGTAACAAGTAATTTACTTTCACATGCTTGCTTTGCATAATAAATGCCTTACCCGCCGCTATCTTCCTCATCACCTCAATTTACTGGAGGGCCTTTTGGCCTTCAGCCTTGGCACCCTTTGTGCTCTCGAGGTCCGCGGCAAGCTCGGACTCTCACGTCTTCGAGTCAAGCTCCAAAGTCTCGTGCTTCTTCACGGGAGCCTAGAGCTCTTGCTGCACCTCTCCCACCCGTGCCTCTTGTTTTTCCCGCTCGGTGCACTCCTTGGCCGCTTTGTTTTCAGCTTCGGACAATGCTTGATTTAGGGTCGCCACTTTGGTCGTGGCCCCTGGCACATTCATGATGATCCTATCATTTTGCAACCGCATATTTTTTTATAGACAAGGTATTACTTACATTTGTTCTCCTCGAGCTGCCTCTTGGCAAGGCCGAGCTCTTTCTTGGACCACTCGAGGTTCTGCTTCAGTGCGGCGACCTCCGCAGTCAGTGCGGTAGAGGTCAGCAGCGAAGCCTGCATACGCATATACACATATTTGTATTAGACTCCTGTAGATATTATTTGATCCTCTATTCGGCGTTTATTTGTGAACACCAAACAGAGCATCAGGGGCTACTGTCTATGCGGTAATATTTTCATATATTTTAAACACTTACCTCAAAGCTTGTTAGAAGGCTGGCACAGGCTTCAGTCAGTCCGCTCTTGGCGGACTGAACCTTCTTGATCACCGCACTCATAATAGTGCGGTGCTCTTCGTCAATGGAAGCGCCGCGAAGCGCTCCCAGCAGGTTGTCCGGTGCCTCTGGATGGACAGAGGTCACCGGCACGGGCGGCTTGCCCCTCTTGGAAGGGGGCCGCCTGCCGGAGTCTGGAACCACTGGAGGTTCCGGCGCGGTGTTCGGCTGAGGGCCGAACTTGGAGGCCTAGGGAGTCTTGCTCCCTTTACGCCTGGAGTCCGGAAGGTTGCCTTGAGGCACCTTCGGGACTATGTCCCCCGGCTCGGTGCCCCTTGAGACAATACCTCGACATTGTCCGTAGGGCGAGGAGAGGAGGCGGTTGGAAGTGTATCACTATTCATATCCGACGAGTCCAAGGAACCGTCCGACGAGGATACGTCGATACGGGCTCGGGGTGGACTGCATGATCATATTCGACGTTAGGAGAAGCAGTGTAATAAAAGTATGCTATGAGTTACTCTGGTATCTGAATACTTACGACTTCGCCAAGGGCTTGGCCCTGAGTAACCACTCGTCTTCACTATCGGCGGCGGTGGTGGAACAGTCCGGAAGAAGAGTCCTTCCCTTCTTGGACCCTTCGGCCTCCCCGGTTGGGGCGTCCTTCCTTTTCTTGTCTCCCCCGGCTGGAGGGGGAGAATCTTCATCTTCCCCCTCGTTTTTACAAGAGGAGTGCGTCTCGGAGTTATCAGACGATGAGTCCGATACCACCTGGCGCCGGGAACTCTTTCGGGTTCTCGTGGCCTTCTTCTTGATCTTCTTCTCCGGCACCTCATAAGGAGCCGGAGTCCACATCTCCGTCAGGAGGGCGTCTACAGGGTCTTCGGGCAGAGGGGCCAGACAGTCAATTTGCTCCGATGTCTCCACCCAGTCCTGTCAAAGGCATGGGAGCTCAGATCCCGCACATGGTTAAACTATGGAAAATAAATACCCTATGAGATGTACAAAACTTACTGGATTTGCAGGACGCGTCGCGCTTAGCCCGCGGTCCTCGGTAAGGGGAGGGGGGACCTCGGCGCGCTTAACCAGCACCTTCCAGACGTCCTTATGTGTCGTGCCAAAGAGCTCGCGTAGAGTCTACTGTTGGTCCGGGTCGAACTCCCATAAGTTGAAAGCCCGTTGTAGACACAGGAGGATCCGGCGGAAGAGCATGACCTGGACTATGTTGACAAGCTTAAGTTTCTTGCTTATCATGTTCCAGATACACTTCTGGAGTCCGTCCAGCTCCACCGATGAGCCCTAGGACAGGCCCTTCTCCTTCCAGGAAGTAAGCCGAGTGGGGATTCCGGATCGAAACTTGGGGGCCGCCACCCAGTTGGTGCCGCGCGGCTCGGTGATGTAGAACCACCTCGATTGCCACCCGTTTATGGTCTCCACGTAGGAGCCCTCGAGCCTTGTAACGTTGGGCATTTTGCCCACCATGGCTCTGCCGCATTCCGCTTGTTGACCGCCTACTACCTTCGGTTTGACATTGAAGATCTTCGGCCACACGCCAAAGTGGGGCCGGATGCGGAGGAAAGCCTTACACACGACGATGAGCGACGAGATGTTGAGGATGAAATTTGGGGCCAGATCATGGAAGTCCGGCCCATAATAGAACATAAGGCCATGGACGAACGGATGGAGGGGAAACCCTAGTCCGCGGATGAAGTGGGTGAGGAAAACCACCCTTTCATGAGGTTCCAGGGTAGGTATCCGCGGCTAAGTATCCGGCCCCGCGCATCTTTTTGATGTCTCCCTCTGTAACGAAGGAGACCATCCACTTGCCTCCCGCTCCGGACAAGTTTGGAGAGGGTTGAGGAGAAGGATGTGGACTTGGGCGCTGGAGCTCGAGTGCGCGAGAATGGATGAGCAAGGAGGAAGAAGGCGTGGGTAGAAAAAGGTGAACCCTTATCCCTTTATAACAGCGGACTAAACTATGCGCCCCCACCAGCCTGGTAAAACTTGCTTATCCCCCAAGCGTCGTAATTGATGGCGCGGTTGGGTTACCCACGTCCGTATTGATGGGAATCCTGTAATAAGGGGACACGATCTCTGCTTCAACAAGACGTGCCAAGGAAACCGCCTCGCAAAACACGCTGAGGTTGGTTGTGAAAAACGATTCGAATGGTGACCTGGCTATGGTGTGATGTCACACTGCGGAATGCGTCGGCAGATTAGATTTGTGAAAATATTATTCTCTCTATGGTTGTATGTGGAACTTGTTTTGCAGAGTCGGACACGATCCTCGTGTTCAAAATCTTCTATGAAGTATTCGGAGGAGGAACCCGCCTTGCAATGCGGAAGACAATCTGCGCGCCGGACTCATCGTCATTGAAGCATTGTTCAGGGGCTACTGAGGGAGTCCTGGATTAGGGGGTATCCGGACAGCCGGATTATATCCTTTGGCCGGACTGTTGGACTATGAAGATACAAGATTGAAGACTTCGTCCCGTGTCCGGATGGGACTCTCCTTGGCGTGGAAGGCAAGCTTGGCAGTACGGATATGTAGATCTCCATCCTTGTAACCGACTCTGTGTAACCCTAGCCCCCTCCGGTGTCTATATAAACCAGAGGGTTTAGTCTGTAGGACCAACAACAATCATACCATAGGCTAGCTTCTAGGGTTTAGCCTCTCTGATCTCGTGGTAGATCAACTCTTGTACTACTCATATTATCAAGAACAATCAAGCAGGACGTAGGGTATTACCTCCATCAAGAGGGCCCGAACCTGGGTAAACATCGCGTCCCCTGCCTCTTGTCACCATCCGCCTAGACGCACAGTTCGGGACCCCCTACCCGAGATCCACCGGTTTTGACACCGACAGCCGGACTCCGCCGAAGACCGCGGGTACCAACTGTCCTGCCCTACAAGTTTGGTGAGTTTATCAAACTTTTCTATTCGCATGACCCAAAGGAAGCGCTTAACGCGTGTTTATTCAACTCCCCCAGAGCTGCACGAAGGAGGAGTGGATTCATTGTCCGGCCCCATTGCCCGAAGACCCGGCCATCCCACTTCTGATGAAGATGATGGTCCCGTCGCCCTACAAGGTGCCAAATAAGACGGCCGAGAAGGAGGCCAAAAAGACCTGGGGTGGCCTTCGTCGTCGCGGCACTTCGGACACAATACCCGAAGGCTCTGATGCCCGTTTTGCCTCCGAAGAGGATGAAAAGGAGGAGGAAGATGAATCCCCTGCGGGGGGAAGAAGGAAGAGGCGGCCTCCGCACCCTTGGAGGCCGAACTGCCCAAAAGGGGAAGGGATTCTCTTCCGGAGGAGTCCACTGCCGCCGCTGACAGCGGCCCGGCATGGGATCCCAGGGCCCAGCCCCTGGCGAGCTCGTAAGTATATAAAATCCGAGTATGTTTAAGTGTCCGGACTCATCGTGGCTTAGTACTTTAACCTTAAGCCATATTTTTTGGTAGTCCGGTGAGGTCCCATACCAAACAATCCTCATCAGAGGACCTGCTGAGCTCAAATGCTATGGAGAGCGGGATGCCCCCAAAGGCCCCTTCCTCCAACCGGGTGCATAACACCGAGGCTTCGTCCCAGAAGGACCCCTGCCAAGGAGGAAAGGAAGAAACCGTGAAGGCGGCGCCTGGAGGTGAAACCACAGGGGCAGGACATGTGGGGGAAAAGATTCCCATGGGGTCTGACGGCGGGGGTGATTCTATGTTCGGCTCCCCACCGGATGCGATTCCAGGGGCCTATATGGCTCCAGAATCAAGAAGGCAGCCTCCTTCGGCTAGAGGGGGCGTGCCTACTCCTCCGGCGACCTCTGTCCATCCAGAGGTGTCGGATGCTTTGTTGGTGGCGTTACGAGACGCCTCCATCATTGACGAACACCGTGCCCTTATGGGTGCGGTGATTGAGAAGATTCAGTCAACTGAGAGTGGACTGAATGAAGCCTGTATCAGCCTTATAAGAGGCTTTGAGGTATGTTTTATAAGTTGTCGAAGAGTGTCATAGTATAGATAGTAGCCCCTGATACACTATTCGGTGAAAGAAAGAACCGGACAGGGGATCGCATTAATGATCACAGGAAGACTCATTGAATGATATTGATTTCTCTTCTGTTTCAAGCAAATACCTATAGTGGCTGCTGCTTCTCATACTGTGGAGATCTCCGGACTGAATCAAAGTCTAGAGCAGGCCATAGAAGAAATTGGACAATTGAAAATGCAGTTGAGGGATAAACAAGGTATGCACAAGCGTTGCGCGCATTTATTGTGAAATAAATGTTCAGTATGAAATAAGCCGCATAATCTGTGCTAGGGGTTATGACCGAAGTTGAGGCCCTCAAACGGGCCGTTGCCGAGGCCAAGGAAAAGGCGGCCATGGAGCGGACTCTTCGTGAGAAACACAAGGCCAAAGTTATTAAAGCTGAGCAGGAGCTGCAAGAGGCCGTAAGTAAATCGAGACCTTGGAGCAGAGTTTAACGGAGAAAGAATCCAAACTCACCAAGGCGCGTCAAGCCACGAGCGACGCCCGAGGGGAAACCCAAAGCGCCCTTCAGGGGATCCAAGAGGCGAGGAAGATCGCAATGGGTAAGGCTTTTCCCATGTAAAGCAAGTATTTGAAGGGAAAACTATGTTTCTGAATGTGAATCCGGACTTCTCAGGTGTATTTGCCGAGCTACCTCACAGCATATCAGATGCCTCTCAATTCTACCGAGCCGAAGGAAGGAACACCGCCAATAAGCTCTTTTGGTCACAGTATTTGGCGCCGAATTATCCGGTGCCTTTTGCCGATCAACTGAAACAGCTGATCGAACTACATAAGGCGGCGGAACTAGCCATGAAAGATATGGTTATCCGACTATGGCCTACCGAGCCGATTCCAAGCAGCTACTTCGGGCTCGTGAGGCGGCTTGTAAGTGCTTGCCCTCGACTTGACATCATCAAGCGGTCGGTCTGTATAGAAGGAGCGTGAATGGCCTTCTCCCTTGCAAAGGTGCACTAGGGGAAGATGGATGCCGAAAAGCTAGTGACCGAGGGACCGCCAGAGGGGAAGGAGCACCGCAAGCCCGAATTATATTATAAGAGTGTCCTGAAAGGATCCTACCTTGCAGCGGAGCTATGCACCAAGGACATTATATTTCCATGAATGCCGATCATGTTGTCCTTTGTAATGTTTAAACAAGGTCATTTATATGTCACCTGTTATATAAAAGTTTACCCTCCCGTGCGGCCGTTTGTATGTTAAGACTGAGAGTTGGCCAATCGTCGGCTTTTGCCCCCATGTAAGAAGTACGGGGGTGTTCGGGATAAACCTGAGCACTCTTTATCCTAGTTTTGGGTCCTCCGAAGGAGGTGCTCAGCACAACGAACCAGGCAATCAAACTATAAGGCTTTATCACTCTCACTTAGCCATAGGAGCTTTAGTATGGTCGGCGCAGCCCCTTGTGTTCGGAAGACCATACTAGGGGCTCTATAAGCGCCTGATTGGAGAAAAAGCCGATCCATCGCACGCTGCATTGGTTATGGCATTATGCGAGAGAAATCCTTAAAGATTTTGTGACCGCTCGAACAGCTGACCAGCTCTCGCCGTATCATGACAGACAGTTTTTGGCTTTCTCTACTGAGATGCTCATCCGGAAGAACCGGGACACAATCGCAGTAGTTCTCCCAGTGCTACCTTAGCCGATATAGCGGAACGTAAGGTGCCAAAACATGGGAGCCGGACAAACCCAACTATTGACCCAAGACATGATTCGGAGCTGATGCATATAATGCTATAGGTTCGGGGTGCCAAACTTCCATGAAGGTGTTTGGACTTTTATTGCCGTGTTACGGGAAAAACGAAGCCCTTGGCATATTTAAGGCATATCGCTGTGTACGGATGCCACTTGACGAAATGATTTCGATAAGAAATAATCAGCAGGTAAACGTCATATAAATCCACATGTTGTATTTGAATAATACGTCTATGCATATGGGTAGAAGTAATGTGATAAAAAAGGAGTTGTGATAGCAGAACCTGCTGTGACCAGGGGGGAGAGGTTGAGTGCGGATCCGTATTATAGCCGGACATTCGCTGTGGGGAATGTCTAAGGATCCCCTGACGCCTTCGAGCTGCCTCTGTGGAGTCCATCCTGGTCGGTGCAAAGGTGAACCTGTGAAGGAAATATAAGAAATGTTTGCGTGCCGGAGGGCGGTTGAACCGTTGAGTCCGGCCTGTCATGGCCTTCGCCGAAGTGTTTAGTTGAGCTCTGGACAAGCCGGGGTATCCTTCCGCGAAGTAGTTCGGAGCCCCTTGATGGTGTTCGGGAGCCTGGGCGTCGACTCGAGGTTCGGCTGCAAGGTGCTGCTCGTTGTTTCTGCTGCTAAGGCAGTGATGTATTTGTTGGTGCCAAAGGAAGGTTCGGCCTTGCCATGAACCGTGATGACGCCGCGTGGACCAGGCATTTTGAGCTTACGATAGGCATAATGTGGCACCGCGTTGAATCGAGCGAACGCGGTTCGCCCGAGCAGTGCTTGATAGTCACTGCGGAAAGGGGCGATTTTGAAGATTAACTCTTCGATACGGTAATTTTCTGGTGATCCTAAGATTACCTCGAGGGCAATGGAGCCTGTACCGCTAACCTCCATACCTGATATGATGCCTCTAAAAGTGGCTTTAGTGGGCTTGATCGCTGAATGATCGATGCCCATCTTGCACATGGTGTCCTGGTAAAGTAGATTTAAACTGTTACCTCCGTCCATAAGGACTCAAGTGAGGTGGAACTCGTCTACTATTGGGTCGAGGATTAGTGCGGCTGGATTGCCCTGATTGGCATTAACCGGACGATCTGTGCGGTTGAAGGTGACCGTCCCTAGCTTATATTGTGGGACGGCTAGTTCCGTTGAGCCGCCGTCCCTAAGGGTGCATATCTGGTCCAAGTTAGCAATTTGGGTGGTATTTACCACATTCACCGATCGAATATGGGGGGGATTTCTTTTGCCCTCCTACGTTTGGCGATCTGGGCTCTTCGTCGCTATCGTCACTATGAGACCCCTCTTCGTTTTTGGCGCCTGCCTTGCCGGCTTGTTTGAAGACCCATCATTCTCTGTTGGTATGGGTGGCTGGCGTTTCTGGGGTGCCATGAATTTGGCATTGGTGAGCGAGTATGCGCTCCAGACTGGATGGACCCGGATTTGCATTTTTGGGTGGGCCTTTCCGCTGACCGGACTTTGAGCCCCTGAACCCGGCATTAACTGCCATATTTTTGGCATTTTCACCATATTTGCGGCGCTTGTGTTTGTTGCGTCATGGTTTTCTGTTGCTATCCCTGGCTTCTGATATGCCAGGTTTGCTTGTTGTATTGGTACTACGAGAGAACCAGCTATCTTCGCTCGCACAAAAGCGGGTCATAAGTGTCGTGAGGGCTACCATGTATTTTGTCTTCTCTTGGCCGAGGTGCCGGGCGAGCCATTCGTCACAGATATTATGCTTAAATGCCGCTATGGCCTCAGCATCCGGACAGTTGACAATCTGGTTCTTCTTGGTTAGGAATGAAGGAAATATGCCCTAGAGGCAATAATAAATTTATTATTTATTTCCTTATATCATGATAAATGTTTATTATTCATGCTAGAATTGTATTAGCAGGAAACATAATACATGTGTGAATACATAGACAAGAAAAGTGTCACTAGTATGTCTCTACTTGACTAGCTCGTTGATCAAAGATGGTTATGTTTCCTAACCATAGACATGAGTTGTCATTTGATTAACGGGATCACATCATTAGGAGAATGATGTGATTGACTTGACCCATTCCTTTAGCTTAGCACTTGATCGTTTAGTTTGTTGCTATTGCTTTCTTCATGACTTATACATGTTCCTATGACTATGAGATTATGCAACTCCCGTTTACCGGAGGAAGACTTTGTGTGCCACCAAACGTCACAACGTAACTGGGCGATTATAAAGGTGCTCTACAGGTGTCTCCGAAGGTACTTGTTGGGTTGGCGTATTTCGGGATTAGGATTTGTCACTCCGATTGTCGGAGAGGTATCTCTGGGCCCACTCGGTAATGCACATCACTATAAGCCTTGCAAGCATTGCAACTAATGAGTTAGTTACGGGATGATGTATTACGAAATGAGTAAAGAGACTTGCCGGTAACGAGATTGAACTAGGTATTGAGATACCGACGATCGAATCTCGGGCAAGTAACATACCGATGACAAAGGGAACAACGTATGTTGTTATGCGGTTTGACCGATAAAGATCTTCGTAGAATATGTAGGAGCCAATATGAGCATCCAGGTTCCGCTATTGGTTATTGACCGGAGACGTGTCTCGGTCATGTCTACATAGTTCTCGAACCCGTAGGGTCCGCACGCTTAAAGTTCGATGACGGTTATATTATGATTTTATGTGTTTTGATGTATCGAAGGTAGTTCGGAGTCTCGGATGAGATCGGGGACATGACGAGGAGTCTCGAAATGGTCGAGACGTAAAGATCGATATATTGGACAACTATATTCGGACACCGGAAAGGTTCCGAGTGATTCGGGTATTTATCGGAGTACCGGGGAGTTACGGGAATTCGCCGGGGAGTGTATGGGCCTTATTGGGCTTTAGGGGAAAGAGAGAGAGGCAGGCCGCCCCCCCCCCCAAGGCCTAGTCCGAATTGGACTAGGGGGAAGGGCTGCGCCCCCTCCTTCCTTCTCTTCTCTTTTCCCTTTCCTTCTCTCCTACTCCTAATACTTGGAAGGGCTCCTAGTTCTATTAGGAAAGGGGGAATCCTACTCCCGGTGGGAGTAGGACTCTCCTAGGGCGCGCCATAGAGAGGGCCGGCCCTCCCCTCCTCCACTCCTTTATATACGTGGCCAGGGGGCACCCCATAGACACAACAATTGATCTCTTGATCTCTTAGCCCTGTGTGGTGCCCCCCTCCACCATAATCCACCTCGTCATATCATAGCGGTGCTCAGGCGA
This sequence comes from Triticum aestivum, assembly GCF_018294505.1. Classification (NCBI taxonomy): domain Eukaryota; kingdom Viridiplantae; phylum Streptophyta; class Magnoliopsida; order Poales; family Poaceae; genus Triticum; species Triticum aestivum. The sequence goes on along the minus strand of NC_057800.1, from coordinate 382,481,048 downwards.
AGCCCCGCGTCGATAGAACATCATCATCGTCACCACGTCATTGTGCTGACGAAACTCTCCCTCAACACTCGGCTGGATCGGAGTTCGAGGGACATCATCGAGTTGAACGTGTGCAGAACTTGGAGGTGTCGTGCATTCGGTACTTGATCGGTCGGATTGTGAAGACGTACGACTACATCAACCGTGTTGTGCTAACGCTTCCGCTTTCGGTCTACGAGGGTACGTAGACAACACTCTCTCCTCTCGTTGCTATGCATCACCATGATCTTGCGTGTGCGTAGGATTTTTTTTGAAATTACTACGTTCCCCAACAGTGGCATCCGAGCCAGGTTTTATGCGTTGATGTAATATGCACGAGTAGAACACAAGTGAGTTGTGGGCGATATAAGTCATACTGCTTACCAGCATGTTACACTTTGGTTCGGCGGTATTGTTGGATGAAGCGGCCCGGACCGACATTACGCGTACGCTTACGCGAGACTGGTTTTACCGCCGTGCTATGCACACAAGTGACTAGCGGGTGTCAGTTTCTCCAACTTTAGTTGAACCGAGTGTGGCTACGCCTGGTCCTTGCGAAGGTTAAAAGAGCACTAACTTGACAAACTATCATTGTGGTTTTGATGCCTAGGTAAGAACGATTCTTGCTCAGCCTGTAGCAGCCACGTAAAACTTGCAACAACAAACTAGAGGACCTCTAACTTGTTTTTGCAGGGCATGTTGTGATGTGATATGGTCAAGACGTGATGAGATATAAGTTGTTGTATAAGATGATCATGTTTTGTTGAAGTTATCGGCAATAGGCAGAAGCCTTATGGTTGTCTCTTTATTGCATAAGATGCAAGCGCCAAATAATTGCTTTACTTTATCGCTATGCGATAGCAATAGTTGCAAGAGCAATAGTTGGCGAGACGACCATGTGACGACACATTGATATAGATCAAGATGATGGAGATCATGGTGTCATGCCGGTGACGATGGAAATCATGACGATGCGTTGGAGATGGAGATCAAAGGCACAAGATGATGATGGCCATATCATGTCACATATTTTGATTGCATGTGATGTTTATCTTTTATACATCTTATTTTGCTTAGTTCGACGGTAGCTTTATAAGATGATCTCTCACTAATTATCAAGGTACAAGTGTTCTCCCTGAGTATGCACCGTTGCGAAAGTTCTTCGTGCTGAGACACCACGTGATGATCGGGTGTGATAGGCTCTACGTTCAAATACAACGGGTGCAAAACAGTTGCACACGCGGAATACTCAGGTTAAACTTGACGAGCCTAGCATATAACAGATATGGCCTCGGAACACTGAGACCGAAAGGTCGAGCGTGAATCATATAGTAGATATGATCAACATAGTGATGTTCACCATTGAAACTACTCCATCTCACGTGATGATCGGACATGGTTTAGTTGATATGGATCACGTGATCACTTAGAGGATTAGAGGGATGTCTATCTAAGTGGGAGTTCTTAAGTAATATGATTAATTGAACTTAAATTTATCATGAACTTAGTCCTGGTAGTATTAGCATATCTATGTTGTAGATCAATAGCTCGCGTTTAGCTCCCCTGTTTTATTTTTGATATGTTCCTAGAGAAAACTAAGTTGAAAGATGTTAGTAGCAATGATGCGGATTGGATCCGTGATCTGAGGTTTATCCTCATTGCTGCACAGAAGAATTATGTCCTTGATGCACCGCTAGGTGACAAACCTATTGCAGGAGCAGATGCAGATGTTATGAACGTTTGGCTAGCTCAATATGATGACTACTTGATAGTTTAGTGCACCATGCTTAAACGGCTTAGAATCGGGACTTCAAAGACGTTTTGAACGTCATGGACCATATGAGATGTTCCAGGAGTTGAAGTTAATATTTCAAGCAAATACCCGAGTTGAGAGATATGAAGTCTCCAACAAGTTCTATAGCTAAAAGATGGAGGAGAATAGCTCAAGCAGTGAGCATGTGCTCAGATTGTCTGGGTACTACAATCGCTTGAATCAAGTGGGAGTTAATCTTCCAGATAAAATAGTGATTGACAGAATTCTCTAGTCACCATCACCAAGTTAGTAGAACTTCGTGATGAACTATAATATGCAAGGGATAACGGAAACGATTCCCAAGCTCTTCGTGATGCTGAAATCGACGAAGGTAGAAATCAAGAAAAGCATCAAGTGTTGATGGTAAACAAAACCACTAGTTTCAAGTAAAGGGACAAAGGGAAGAAAGGGGAACTTCAAGAAGAACGGCAAGCAAGTTGCTGCTCAAGTGAAAAAACCCAAGTCTGGACCTAAGCCTGAAACTGAGTGCTTCTACTGCAAAGGGACTGGTCACTGGAAGCGGAACTACCCCAAGTAATTGGCGGATAAGAAGGATGGCAAAGTGAACATAGGTATATTTGATATACATGTTATTGATGTGTACTTTACTAGTGTTTATAGCAACCCCTCAGTATTTGATACTAGTTCAGTTGCTAAGAATAGTAACTCGAAACGGGAGTTGCAGAATGAACAGAGACTAGTTAAGGGTGAAGTGACGATGTGTATTGGAAATGGTTCCAAGATTGATATGATCATCATCGCACACTCCCTATACTTTCGGGGTTAGTGTTAAACCTAAAATAAATGTTATTTAGTGTTTGCGTTGAGCATGAATATGATTGGATCATGTTTATTGCAATACGGTTATTCATGTAAGTTAGAGAATAATTGTTGTTCTGTTTACATGAATAAAACCTTCTATGGTCATACACCCAATGAAAATGGTTTGTTGGATCTCGATCGTGGTGATACACATTTTCATAATATTGAAGCCAAAAGATGCAAAGTTAATAATGATAGTGCAACTTATTTGTGGCACTGCCGTTTAGGTTATATTGGTGTAAAGCGCATGAAGAAAATCCATGCTGATGGGCTTTTGGAATCACTTGATTATGAATCAGTTGATGCTTGCGAACCATGCCTCATGGGCAAGATGACTAAGACTCCGTTCTCCGGAACAATGGAGCGAGCAACAGATTTGTTGGAAATCATACATACTGATGTATGTGGTCCGATGAATATTGAGGCTCGCGGCAGGTATCATTATTTTCTGATCTTCACAGATGATTTGAGCAGATATGAGTATATCTACTTGATGAAACACAAGTCTGAAACATTTGAAAAGTTCAAAGAATTTCAGAGTGAAGTGGAGAATCATCGTAACAAAAATAAAAGTTTCTACGATATGATCGCAGAAGTAAAATATTTGAGTTACGAGTTTGGCCTTCAGTTAAAACAATGTGAAATAGTTTCACTACTCACGCCACCTGGAACACCACAGTGTAATGGTGTGTCCAAACGTCATAACCGTGCTTTATTAGATATGGTGCGATCTATGATGTCTCTTACAGATTTACCACTATCGTTTTGGGGTTATGAATTAGAGACAACTACATTCACGTTAAATAGGGCACCATCTAAATCCGTTGAGACGACACCGTATGAACTATGGTTTGGCAAGAAACCTAAGCTGTCGTTTCTTAAAGTTTGAGGTTGCAATGCTTATGTGAAAAAGTTTCAACCTGATAAGCTCAAACCCAAATCGGAGAAGTGCGTTTTCATAGGATACCCAAAAGAAAATGTTGGGTACACCTTCTATCACAGATCCGAAGGCAAGATATTGATTGCTGAGAATGGATCCTTTCTAGAGAAGGAGTTTCTCTCGAAAGAAGTGAGTGGGAGGAAAGTAGAACTTGATGAGGTAACTGTACCTGCTCCCTTATTGGAAAGTAGTTCATCACAGAAATCTGTTCCTGTGACTACTACACCAATTAGTGAGGAAGCTAATGATGATGATCATGTAACTTCAGATCAAGTTACTACCGAACCTCGTAGGTAAACCAGAGTGAGATCCGCACCAGAGTGGTACGGTAATCCTGTTCTGGAGGTCATGTTACTTGACCATGACGAACCTACGAACTATGAGGAAGCGATGATGAGCCCAGATTCCGCGAAATGGCTTGAGGCCATGAAATCTGAGATGAGATCCATGTATAAGAACAAAGTATGGACTTTGATTGACTTGCCCAAAGATCGGCGAGCCATTGAGATTAAATGGATCTTCAAGAGGAAGACGGACGCTGATAGTAGTGTTACTATCTACAAAGCTAGAATTGTCGCAAAAGGTTTTCGACAAGTTCAAGGTGTTGACTACGATGAGAGTTTCTCACTCGTATCTATGCTTAAGTCTGTCCGAATCATGTTAGCAATTGCCACATTTTATGAAATCTGGCAAATGGATAAACAAAACTACATTCCTTAATGGATTTATTAAAGAAGAGTTGTATATGATGCAACAAGAAAGTTTTGTCAATCCTAAAGGTGCTAACAAAATATGCAAGCTCCAGCGATCCATCTATGGACTGGTGCAAGCATCTCGGAGTTGGAATATACGCTTTGATAAGTTGATCAAAGCATATAGTTTTATACAGACTTGCGGTGAAGCCTGTATTTACAAGAAAGTGAGTGGGAGCACTACAACATTTCTGATAAGTATATGTGAATGACATATTGTTGATCGGAGATAATGTAGAATTATTCTGCAAAGCATAAAGGAGTGTTTGAAAGGAGTTTTTCAAAGAAAGACCTCGGTGAAGCTGCTTACATATTGAGCATCAAGATCTATAGAGATAGATCAAGACGCTTGATAAGTTTTTCAATGAGTACATACCTTGACAAGATTTTGAAGTAGTTCAAAATGGAACAGTCAAAGAAAGAGTTCTTGCCTGTGTTACAAGGTGTGAAACTGAGTAAGACTCAAAGCCCGACCACGGCAGAAGATAGAAAGAGAATGAAAGTCATTCCCTATGCCTTGGCCATAGGTTCTATAAAATATGCCATGCTGTGTACCAGATCTATTGTATACCCTACACTGATTTTGGCAAGGGAGTACAATAGTGATCTAGGAGTAGATCACTGGACAACGGTCAAAATTATCCTTAGTGGAATAAGGATATGTTTCTCGATTATGGAGGTGACAAAAAGGTTCGTCGTAAAGGGTTACGTCGATGCAAATTTTGACACTGATCCAGATGACTCTAAATCTCAATCTGGATACATATTGAAAGTGGGAGCAATTAGCTAGAGTAGCTCCGTGCAGAGCATTGTTGACATAGAAATTTGCAAAATACATACGGATCTGAATGTGGCAGACCCGTTGACTAAACTTCACTCACAAGCAAAACATGATCACACCTTAGTACTCTTTGGGTGTTAATCACATAGCGATGTGAACTAGATTATTGACTCTAGTAAACCCTTTGGGTGTTGGTCACATGTCGATGTGAACTATGGGTGTTAATCACATGGTGATGTGAACTATTGGTATTAAATCACATGGCGATGTGAACTAGATTATTGACTCTAGTGCAAGTGGGAGACTGAAGGAAATATGCCCTAGAGGCAATAATAAAGTTATTATTTATTTCCTTATATCATGATAAATGTTTATTATTCATGCTAGAATTGTATTAACCGGAAACATAATACATGTGTGAATACATAGACAAACAGAGTGTCACTAGTATGCCTCTACTTGACTAGCTCGTTGATCAAAGATGGTTATGTTTCCTAACCATAGACATGAGTTGTCATTTGATTAACGGGATCACATCATTAGGAGAATGATGTGATTGACTTGACCCATTCCGTTAGCTTAGCACTTGATCGTTTAGTTTGTTGCTATTGCTTTCTTCATGACTTATACATGTTCCTATGACTATGAGATTATGCAACTCCCGTTTACCGGAGGAACACTTTGTGTGCCACCAAACGTCACAACGTAACTGGGTGATTATAAAGGTGCTCTACAGGTGTCTCCGAAGGTACTTGTTGGGTTGGCGTATTTCGAGATTAGGATTTGTCACTCCGATTGTCGGAGAGGTATCTCTGGGCCCACTCGGTAATGCACATCACTATAAGCCTTGCAAGCATTGCAACTAATGAGTTAGTTGCGGGATGATGTATTACGGAACGAGTAAAGAGACTTGCCGGTAACGAGATTGAACTAGGTATTGAGATACCGACGATCGAATCTCGGGCAAGTAACATACCGATGACAAAGGGAACAACATATGTTGTTATGCGGTTTGACCGATAAAGATCTTCGTAGAATATGTGGGAGCCAATATGAGCATCCAGGTTCCGCTATTGGTTATTGACCGGAGACGTGTCTCGGTCATGTCTACATAGTACTCGAACCCGTAGGGTCCGCACGCTTAAAGTTTGATGACGGTTATATTATGAGTTTATGTGTTTTGATGTACCGAAGGTAGTTCGGAGTCCTGGATGAGATCGAGGACATGATGAGGAGTCTCGAAATGGTCGAGACGTAAAGATCGATATATTGGACGACTATACTCGGACACCGGAAAGGTTCCGAGTGGTTCGGGTATTTATCGGAGTATCGGGGAGTTACGGGAATTCGCCGGGGAGTGTATGGGCCTTATTGGGCTTTAGGGGAAAGAGAGAGAGGCAGGCCGCGCGCCCCCCAAGGCCTAGTCCGAATTGGACTAGGGGGAAGGGCTGCGCCCCCTCCTTCCTTCTCTTCTCTTTTCCATTTCCTTCTCTCCTACTCCTACTACTTGGAAGGGCTCCTAGTTCTACTAGGAAAGGGGGAATCCTACTCCCGGTGGGAGTAGGACTCCCCTAGGGCGCGCCATAGAGAGGGCCGGCCCCTCCCCTCCTCCACTCCTTTATATACGTGGCTAGGAGGCACCCCATAGACACAACAATTGATCTCTTAATCTCTTAGCCATGTGCGGTGCCCCCCTCCACCATAATCCACCTCGATCATATCGTAGCGGTGCTTAGGCGAAGCCCCGCGTCGGTAGAACATCATCATCGTCACCACGCCGTTGTGCTGACAAAACTCTTCCTCAACACTTGGCTAGATCAGAGTTCGAGGGACGTCATCGAGTTGAACGTGTGCAGAACTCGGAGGTGTCGTGCGTTCGGTACTTGATCGGTCGGATCGTGAAGACGTACGACTACATCAACCGCGTTGTGCTAACGCTTCCGCTTTCGGTCTACGAGAGTATGTGGATAACACTCTCCCCTCTCGTTGCTATGCATCACCATGATCTTGCGTGTGCGTAGGAATTTTTTTGAAATTACTACGTTCCCCAACAAGGAACCGGGTCAAGAATTTCCTGGCCGATTCTCCTGGCTGCTGAGTTATATGACTTAATCGTCAGCGGCTGGCGGTCGCACATAAGTGCCCTGGAAATTGTCCAGGAATGCCTCTGCCAGGTTCTCCCAACTTCTGATGGAGTTTGCCGGCAAGCTATTAAGCCAATGCCGAGCCGGCCCTTTGAGTTTGAGCGGGAGATACTTGATGGCATGTAGGTCATCCCCGTGGGACATGTGAATGTGGAGGAAGAAGTCTTCTATCCATACCGCGGGGTCTGTAGTACCATCGTATGATTCCATGTTTACGGGTTTAAACCCTTCTGGGAATTCGTGATCCATTACTTCATCAGTAAAGCATAAGGGGTGTGCGGCGCCTCTGTGCTGGGCTATATCGCGACGCGGTTCATATGAGTCTTGTATGCCATGTCCGGCTCGACCGGATTTGCTTTTAGTGTATCCGGCGTGACGATCATCATCGCGTATTGGTGCGCACCCCGTGATCCGTAGATCGATCTTGCATGTTTTGCCTTGTTTTCCAATACGTCTCGCAGGTCCCGTGTGTTGCCCCGGGCCTTGGTATTTTTGTTTGAGTGGCGGCAGGGTGCAGGCTGAACTTCAGGATGAAACGCCTCTCTGGCTCGGCCACGAGGTGGCCGGTCCGCCGCATCATACACTGGTGATGTAGGTTTCAATGCTTCCTCCTCGAGGTGAGGTAGCAACCTCCGCTTTGGGTAACTCTTGGAGGGGAGCTCGAGTTCGTATTCCTCGGCCACAAGGACTTCGGTCCATCTGTCTGCTAGCAAGTCTTGATCAGCTTGAAGCTGTTGTTGCTTTTTCTTCAAGCTATTTGTTGTGGCCATAAGCCGGCGCTTGAAGCGCTCCTGCTGGATGGGATCCTCAGGCACGATAAATTCTTCGTTGCCGAGGCTCACCTCGTCTTCGGAGAGAGGCATGTAATTGTCCTCCTCTGATTCTCCATCTGCTGCCCGCTCCGGAGGGCTAGCTTGTTCACCCTCCCGCTCTAAATCGTGCTGGGGGGATTGTTGTCATCTTTGGCACTATTCGGAGTGTTATTATCTCTTGTGCCGGTATCACTACTTTTGCTATGGCGGGACTTAGAGTGGCGACGCTGACGTTGGCGCTTGGGTTGCTTCTTGGAGGGGTCATCCTCCGTTGTTTCATCGCCATTGCCTTCTTTGGGGGTGTCCACCATGTATATATCATATGATGAGGTGGCAGTCCAGTGCCCTGTTGGCGGTGGTTCCTGTTCGTCTCCTACATCGCCGTCCATACCGTCGATGTCTTCGGAGTCGAAGTAGAGCATGTCGGTTAAATCGTCGACAGTGGCTACTAAGTGGGTGGTGGGTGGGCAGCGAATTTCTTCGTCGTCCGCATCCCATTCTAGCCGGACATAGTTCGGTCAAGGTTCTCCTGATAAGGAGAGAGACCTGAATGAATTCAGCACATCACCGAAAGGCGAGTGCTGAAAGATATCCGCGGAGGTGAACTCCATGATCGGCGCCCAATCGGATTTGATGGGCACGGATGCAGGCGGCTCGGAGTCCGTGGCCGGAGACGAATCCAGTGGTTCGGCAACACGGCTCTCGTAAGGGGTGAAGTCAGTATCCGGCTCCATCGCCACTGAGAGTGCGGCCTCCATGGCAGGGTCTATCCCTTCGTCCTCGGATGGCGCAATTTTCTCCGGATTGAAGGCCGGAGTAGTTGTAGGTGTGTTCTCCCGAACATTGTCCGACTGCAGAGCTAAATCATGCTCGTCGTGATCGTGCGGCACACCCGACATGGGATCGAATCCGTCGAAGATCAAGTCTCCGAGGATGTTGGCAGTGTAGTTTAGGTTTTCCGAACCTGATCTGATGGCCAGGGGCGTAGCTCTCGATCTGCTCCAGATGGCCAAGCGAGTTGGCCCGCAGTGCGAAGCCGCTGAATACGAGGATCTGTCCGGGGAGGAAAACCTCGCGCTGGACCGCGTCGTTACTGATGATCGAAGGAGCCATCAAGCCTTACGGTGACGGCACGGTGGAACTCTCAATGAAAGCACCAATGTCGGTGTCAAAACCAGCGGATCTCGGGTAGGGGGTCCCGAACTGTGCGTCTAAGGCGGATGGTAACAGGAGGCAGGGGACACGATGTTTACCCAGGTTCGGGCCCTCTTGATGGAGGTAATACCCTACGTCCTGCTTGATTGATCTTGATGATATGAGTATTACAAGAGTTGATCTACCACGAGATCGTAGAGGCTAAACCCTAAAAGCTAGCCTATGGTATGATTGTCTGTTGTCCTACGGACTAAACCCTCCGGTTTATATAGACACCGGAGGGGGCTAGGGTTACACAAAGTCGGTTACAAGGGAGGAGATCTACATATCCGTATTGCCAAGCTTGCCTTCCACGCCAAGGAGAGTCCCATCTGAACACGGGACAAAGTCTTCAATCTTGTATCTTCATTATCCAACAGTCCGGCCAAAGGATATAGTCCGGCTGTTCGGAGACCCCATAATCCAGGACTCCCTCAGATAGGATCACACATATTGTCAAAGTTTAGACAGGAGGCAACATCTTCACCCTCATACTCCACGATCATGTTGTGCATAATCACACAACATCTCATCATCTCCCACAAGGGCTCCGGATCCCATATTTTTGCAGTTCTTCGAACAACTGCAAATTGGTTTCGATCACTTCAAATGCCCTCTCCACATCCTCCCTAGCCCCTTTTTGTTTGGGCGAAATGAGCTCTTCTCCTATCAGCTGGCTCAGAGATGGTTTTGAAGAAGGTCGCCCATGGAGGATACCGTTAACCAGATAGTATTACATGTTGTAGTAAAGCCCATTGACATCATAGTTACACGGGAGAGCTTAACCTTCAGTCAACCTAACAAACAATGAAGACCATTGCAACACTTTGATGTCATTGTGAGATTCGGACATGCCAAATCCATAGGTCCTGTGATGCAACTGTGTCTAGAATCTTGGTGGACATCTTAACATGGGTTGGATATTGCCCTTGTAGAGCATATGAACAGGATTTCCACCTCTAATGCGTGCAATCAAGATATCCGAGCTTACCTAGCCACCCTCTTGCTTCTGATAGTGTCCCATGTTATAGTCAAGCCCATTTACATCATAGTTACACATGAGAACTTGTACTCCAGTCAACCTAACAAACAATGAAGACCATTGCAACACTTTGATGTCATTGTGAGATTCAGGCATGTCAAATCCAGAGGTCATGTGATGCATCTGTGTCTAGAATCTTGGTGGACGTCTTAACATGGGCCAGATATTGCCCTTATAGAGCATATGAACAGAATTTCCACCTCCAATGCGTGTAATCAAGAGATCCGAGCTTACCCGACCATCCTCTTGTTTTCGATAGTGTGATGAAGCTTTCAACGTTTGCGACAGTTGGTTCTCTCTTGTACCGAAGTCCAAACAAGCCGACCACCGCAGTAGCAAATCTCACCATGGCATCTCTGCATATGCTCTCATACATCCAAAGGTACTCATCCCATGAATCTTCAGCCGCACCATATGCAAGCATCTGCAATGCAATTGTGCACTTGTGGTTACCAGAGATCCAATTCTTCCTACAAAATTCTTCTTTAAGGTGAAGTAGTCATCGTAGGCTCGGACGCCATTGTTGAGGCGATTAAACCCATTTTTCCGCATACCAAAGCATCAGCGAAAATTGTCTGCGAATAGAGCAACGGGGGCAAGGTAGTCGTCCATCATCGACGTGATCCACGTTTGGAAGGACCACCTACATCATTGTTATCCTCATAATCATCCTCGTCGGACGAGTTGTCAGATGTCTCAACATAGTTCTTGTACAAGTACTCCATGTCGGATTCATTACTTCACAAAAGGGAGAACAATTTTCAAAAATTTAGCACGGGCATATCACCAAGCACTTGCCAGGCGTAGTGACCTCACGGACGACATGTGCTGGGGCGGATGGTACCTACGCGACGGATGGACGAGAGGTGGAACGGCAGCATAGGCAAACTAGTATGGCGACCGTGTGGACCGGCGGAGGTCCAACGAGGACTTAGCAGGCTGCCGAGGTGGTATAGGGCGACATCGGCCCGGTAGAAAGCGGATGCAGAGCAAAGGAGGACAAGAGGGAAGGGACTAAGATACGAGCTCGGGGTGTGGTTTTGAGTGGGCCAGGGCCGTCTTTGTGGTTTAGAAAATAGACATGGACATATACCTGCCCACGTCGGATGACAAAGTATGTCCGGACAGCTTGTCCGTACGTATGCAGGCAATTTGAGGGTCGGCTTTGAAGATGCCTATGATTCCAAGCTCATGTGAGTTCGGGTGAATAGTAAAATAAAAAATAATTTCAAAACAAAACTTAATACTAGCAGTTTGGATCATTGGTTTTGTTTTTGCCATGTTTTTCACCAATGTCATCCTCTCTAACACTAAGGCCTCCTTTGGTTTATAGGGTAGGAAAATCATAGGAATAGGAAAGTCATGGCAAATAAGATGACATGTATCTCAAATCCTATGAGTAGGAATAGGAAAGGAGATGCCCTTTGATTCACATTATAGGATTTTTTCCATTGAGTCTAGGCTAATGTTTATTTTCCTATAAAATATGGAGGATAGGAAGAATTCCTTCATAGAAATATGATTCCATTCCTACAAACCAAAGGGCTCCAAGAAATTTTTTCTATAGAAATACTATCCTGTGAAATTACTACAAGATTCTTCCAAACCAAAAAGGCCTAAACTCCTTAGTTTTAAAGAGCCCATATTGAATTGAGGTCTCCAATTAAAATTGGGTCACCCTATTTTGACCGGGTCAACAATTTTTTAAAATTCTCTCATTCATTCTTTTATACTATGGTCCTGTTTGGTTCGGCTGTGGATTTCTAAAAGCAATTGTGAAAAATCTGCTGTGGAAAAACAGCTGTGAAAAATCTGATGTGAAAAAGATGTAGGTTATTTGGCAAACCAGCGGATACTGCTTTTTCAGATTTTGGCCCGCAGCGGAATCAGATTTTGGAAAGCACATCCTGGGCTGCTTTTGCTTTTGGTTCAGATTTTGGCAGTGGATTTTTGGAATCGGATTCTGCTGGGTTCGCCCTTTGGTTCGGATTCTGCTGCGCGGCAGTGGAATTCGTAGATAAAAGCTGAACCAAACAGGACCTATACACTACGCTTCCTAATTTTTATGGCCTCGCAATTGGTTGAGGTATTCGATTTAGAATTGGGTTAACCGTTTTGACCGGGTCAACACTTTCTCAAGCTCTGACATTCAATTCTTTTAATTCACTATGCCTAATTTTAAGGTGTTTTATTTAATTGAGGTATTCAATTTTGGATTTGGCTTATGATTTTGACCAGGCCAACGATTTTTCAAATCAATCAGCAGCAACAGCCTATAAAAACATATCAATCCCACACACCCTCCCAACACCACTTGGAAAAAAGAAGAGCCACCATGTAATATTGCAGCACCAATATAATTGTACACCATGTGATATTATAGCACCAATATAATAGTATATGCGACCACCGACACCGAAATTTCTCAATATAAATATAGGTTGGTTAGTGGATAACTCGAAATCACACCAAAAAACCCCATCAAATCTTCGCATTATAAATAAAAATAAAACGCACTATATCATCTCCACCACCCGCCAAACTAAACATTTCATCAATTTCAAAATATAAGGGGTATTAATTTTGTAGAAAATCAAATTTCTTCTACTTTGACCAAGCTCAGAGCAAAATATCGACATCCACAGTATAAAAAAAATATGGAAATTCATTTCATGATGAATTTCAAAATACCGATTTGATAATATGTGATTTTGATATATTTCTCTGAAGGGTATGGCTACATCTCAGTTGACTGAGATTTAACCAAGTCTCAGCCAAATGACATAACTTTGCACGGATCTCAATATATGATCTCATAGATAAAGCATCGACTGAGACTTAAAGAAGTCTCAGTCGACGGAGACTTAGCAAGAATGTTCTCTGAATTTAAAAGGTTTGACTTTTTCAAAAAGTAATAGAACCATATATTTTGAAACATGGTGATTATTTTTTGAAAAAACCTAACAACAACAATAACAACAGCGCAGCAAAGCGCGTCCAACACTTCTAGTCTGGTGATGAAATTTTAACCAATCAAAATATTTGTCAAATCAGAATTTTTTGGATATCATAACAGCCACGTCCCTTAGATTGTCCTAAAATAGGGAAAATATATCCTGAATTTGTTCGCCCGTGACAGCCGCAGTGCGCCTGCACTCCAACGGGCGCAGCGACAACGAGCGGACTAGCCGATCCAGCATGGTCAGCTGAGAGCATGTCGTTGAAGAGAGAATGGCGTACACAATGCAACACACTAGAAATGCTCTTCATTTAAACCAGCGTTGCTCTTCGCATTTGTAAATTAAATTGTATATATATCTTTAAACAATAAACCGAGTAACCGACAGCAGGTACTGCCGAAATTTTCCACAGAATGTTTACATGAATTTCCAGTTTCTCTGAACGTGGTGTACAAATCCTAACAAAATGTTCTATCCTAGCGGCTAAAAGAATTCGCTACATGTTTAATTTTTTATCTGTACCAAGCCAAGGAGAGGGCAGGAGGTGATTTGATCAGAAAAATGTGGTGCCGGCGAAACCGCGGTGGAGGAGGTTGTGCGCGATGCTGTCCCTCTCCTGCTTGGCGGTCTCAGAGCGAACAGGGGTCTCCGGCGTGGTGTCGTCGTCGAAGAGCGCAAACGGGACCTCCGGCTCGAGCTCCTCGCGGCGCATCTCGCAGATGTTGTGCAGGACGCAGCAGGCGCCCAGCACCACGGGGAGGTCCTGGAGCTTCACCTCCGTGCGCTTCTGGAGGCACGCCCACCGCGTCTTGAGCCGCGCGAACGCCTCCACGGCCACGTTGCGGATGTCGCCGACCTTCTCGTTGAAGGCGTGCTGCGTCCATGTCAGGTTCTGGTGCGTGTACGGCACGAGCACCCAGTCCATGAGCGGGTAGCTTGCGCCGCCGACGAGGCAAGCGTCGTGCATCATACCCGCCGCGGCGCGCTGGTGCAGCATGGATTTCTCGAGCACCTGATCGTCCGGCATGGAACCCGGCCAGCCGATGCAGACGTCGGTGAAGGCGCGGTCAGGGCCGACCACCCCCTGGAGCGTGATGGAGTAGGATGTCTTCTGATTGCGCTCCGTGTGCCGACGGTTGAAGTAGGCGGCGACGGAGATCTTGGGCGCGATGATAGGGATGTGCGTGGTGTACATGGCTCCGATGACCCCCGGAACACCGAAGGATCTCTCGAAGCCCTCCTTGAATCTGCCGGCGGCGGCCTCGTCGGGCCACTGGAGGAAACGCGGCATGAGGACGGACTTGATGGCACCGCAGACCTCGAGAACGAGCTTGTGGCATGTGGAGATGCCGAGGCCGAAGCGCTTGGAGACGAGGCGGAGCGGCTCACCGGTGGCGAGGCGCCAGATGCAGACGGCGACGCGCTGGCGCACGGGGATGGCCGCGCGAAGCATGGTGTCCTCCTTGGCCACCGCGGAGCCGAGCGCCTCGCAGATCATGTCAAACGTCTCCCGGCCCATCCTGAAGGCGCGCCGAAACTCTGCCTCCGGGAAGTCGGGGCTGTTGCACTGGTCCCACCACGCCTGCGACCGGTCCTTGACCCACAGCCGACGTTGGTGGTGGCCTGCACGCGGCGGCGAGGCCGACGCGGCAGTATTGGTGGCGGCCTCCTCGCCAGCCACGACGGCCACTGCCGCTGCCGACGCCGAGAGCCGCGAGCGCTTGGAGCGCGCAGCGGCCTCGGAGTCGGCGTCGGCATCAAAGCTGCCCTCCATCTTGGCGAAGTAGTCCATCATGGCCTGCGACTTGTTGTCGGCGTTGGACTCGAGTAGCGCGAGCTCGCGGCGGGAGGCGTCGGCGGCCCCCGCGCTGTCGGCGTGGCCCTCGGCCTCGAGCGCGGCGAGCGAAGTTATTATGGTGGCGATGGAGCGCTTCCTTCCGTTGTTGCTACCGTCCTTGATGGGCGCCACGGCGGAGTCGTCGTCCCCTCCGCGCTTCCTCCGGCGGTT
The DNA here is from genome assembly GCF_018294505.1 of Triticum aestivum. NCBI lineage: Eukaryota > Viridiplantae > Streptophyta > Magnoliopsida > Poales > Poaceae > Triticum > Triticum aestivum. The sequence continues at coordinate 382,465,762 of NC_057800.1, read as the reverse complement.
GTTAGGCATGGCGGCGACGGCTCCGTCGAGCGCGAGCGGGAGCGGCGATGCGGCGGCGGCGTCCTGGAAGAAAGAGTAGTAGAAGGCGAAGTCGTCGTCTGCTGCGCCCCCTCCGCTGCTGGGACGGGCGGCGGATGGGGATCTCATATACGTCACGCTAGCTAGTAACGCTGGCCGGGTGCGCGCGGGTCGCGATTGGTGCGGCGCGGTGCGGTGCGGTGGTGGGTGCGGGTCGGCGATTGAAGATGAAACGAAACGGGAGAAATGAGCGTCCTGTGATTCGTAGGTGGAGGCGAGGAGACTGGTGTGAAATGGGGAAGGATATAAATACGGCGTGATGCGACGAGGCCGATCGATGGCGAGGTGTGAACGCGGGGTTTGCTTTTTGGACAAGGAAGGTGAGGCAGCAGGAAAGCGAGACCGGCCCGCGCCTGCGCTGGTGTGGAGCAGGAGCAGCCAGGAAGGTGGCCGCGCCCCGAGGACGCGGTGTGGCGGGTGGGCACCCACCGGCTGACAGCGAACGGGTGCGGGTGCGTGCCGCGGTTCACGCGGTTTCGCAGATCCGCACGACACCGCGTGGACTGGACTCCTCCTCCCCTCTTCTCGGCACAGCGCGGCGCGTTGGGGAATGGGGACTAGCGGACGAACGTGGTCAATGGGATGACAATCAGGCTGCCGTGGCACCGTCACCCTCACGTGCGAGCCGGTAAACTGGAGTAATAATACGTGTACAAACTGTCAAAATTTGGTGGTAGGCCTAGAGCGGTGAGATCGAGAGCTGGGCCGGCCACGGGGTTCGAGAAACCGCGGCGGCATGGCGTCCTTTCGTCGACATGCTTGCGTACCGCCGCGTCGCTGACGTTTTTCGCAAGCCTCAAGGGAAGGGACCCACGTTCATCTGTTTCGATTGTTCATCCGTTCAAGGGTTTCGCTAGTCTCTAGGGCGTCCCGGTACCCACGAATCCAGCGGGTAAAAACCCTGTTAACCTGTTAAGATAAGGGCATGAAAAATTAAAATACCCGTGGATTTTGAAAAATTAAAATATCCGTAGATCTTGACTGCCCATAATGGATAGTATCATATTTTAGTATCATGCACATGATACACCCTCCGTAATGCATACTCCCTCCATTCGGAATTACTTGTCGAAATAATGGATGTATCTACATGTATTTTAGTTCTAAATACATCCATTTCCAAGACAAGTAATTCCGAACGAAGGGAGCATATACTAGTATTTTAGATGACCTTATTTATTGTCATGCATGGCAAGTAGTAGCATAACATTTATTATGATACAGTAATATAATATGATACTCAACCCTCTCTTTCCTTATTTAATTTCATGTCACCTCAGCAAAATACTAGTCTAGTTGGCATGCATGATACTAACTATGATACTCCCATTACGACCAACCTTCTAAATAGGAAAAAAATCATACCCAACGGGTCAGGCGGGTACGGGTATGAGAAGGCAATATTCATACTCGCGAACCCTCAAACCAGTATAGTAATAACTCCGTCAAGTAGGTCCCATGTGTCATGGACTTAGATGAAAAAACCCTAATCTATTGATGGACCAGCCACGCCCCGTGCCCCACGCCCCACCCCCTCCAATTCCCGATCCAAACCCCCCCCCCCCCCCCATCGCCTTGCACCGTCACACACACCAAACCCAAATCTATGTTGAAATGCTGAAGTGATATATGACTGTGACGCCCAAAGACCGGCGCTCCATCATGGATTCCGAGTTTAAGTATGTGTTTTGTTTTGTTTGTTGCATTCATCATTGCATCATTTGCATTGCATCATGTCATCATGCAACTTTTTTTAAACTCAACTAAATAAATTGTATGGGTCTTCGATCCATTTAAATCGAGGGAAATTCACATGGTAAAATTCTCTTCAAAACATATCCTCCCGATATTTAGGGAGCTAATAAATATTCCACCATTTCGGAATCACCCATAAACCCACTTGCAATTTAATTCTTATGCCCGCTTGCTTCAAGTTTGTTCTCCAAACTTTTTTCATAATTCTTTTCCCATTTTTCGAGGCTCTTCCTAAATTCCCAACATTTTGGCCACTCCTAAACCGTGTCCTAGTTCAAACCATTTGAATTAAATTCAAATGAGTTTGAATTTAAATCTTGCATTCGTGCCAACTTCTATTTTCTTGGATCGAGCTCATTTTTGTGAGTCCGGGGAAATTATCCGCATGTCCAATTTCTTTCCCTAACCTCTCTTTCTTTTCTTTCTTATCTTTGTCTTATTTTTATTTTCTTCAGAGTGTGTGTGAGAGAGAGAAAGCCCAGCCCAGCTGCAGCCTATGCCTAGGCCGGCCCATGTCCTCCTAAGCCCATACAAACTCTAACCCTAGCTGTCAGGACCCCGACCCCCCTCTCTCTCGATCTCACCCTCTCCTTCCGTGCAGCGCCGCCACACCCGTCTCCCGATCCCCTCGATCATCTCTCTCCCGATCCCATCGTCCCACTCCCTCTCGTCCTCCCACTACCGCCGCCACCCACACGCATCGCCAGGGACAGGAGCTCCCCTCGCTCGTCCTCCTCCAAACCTTGTCGCCCTCCCCTCCTGCCCGTGCACTGCTTCCCGACCACCAGGAGGTCAAGACGCCGCCGCCCCTCGCCGGATCCTGCAGCCCCGCATCGTCCTGGCCCTCCGCTCCTTCTTCGTCCTCCCATGCGAGCTGCTGCGCCGCCGCTTCCCCGCAAGTGCAGCTACGCGTCTCCTCTGCGCCAAGGCCGTGGCCTCACCGGCCGGCCATCGGAGTCGCCGCCCCGACCACCTCACGTGACCTCCCGCCTCGTCCTCGAGCTTCGAACCTCGTCCATGGCGCCGGTCGACGCCGTCATTGCAAGCCTCCAGCGTAGCCCAGCGAGCCCGTGCTCCTTCGCTCGCTGCCCGCAAGACGCTGCCTCCATTGCACCCTCCCCGAGCAGGAGCACTTTGGGTTCGCCAAGTACATCTATACGGTGACGCACCAAGTACCTTTACCGCCATCTTTGGAATCGCCAAGAACGCCAAGACCCCTTTGCGGATTTTGCCAAGTACGACCACCGTCGCCGAAGACCCGTGTACCACAAGCGTCAAGTTTGACTACCGTGGCGTGAGCCACTACTCCCACAACGACGTGTGTATCACTACCGTCGACCCTCCAAGACCCCGTTGTTGGAAATATGCCCTAGAGGCAATAATAAAATGGTTATTATTATATTTCCTTATTCATGATAATTGTCTATTATTCATGCCATAATTGTGTTATCCGGAAATCGTAATACATGTGTGAATACATAGACCACAACATGTCTCTAGTAAGCCTCTAGTTGACTAGCTCGTTGATCAATAGATGGTCATGTTTTCCTGACCATGGACATTGGATGTCATTGATAACGGGATCACATCATTAGGAGAATGATGTGATGGACAAGACCCAATCTTAAGCGTAGCACAAGATCATGCAGTTCGTTTGCTAAAGCTTTTCTAATGTTAAGTATCATTTCCTTAGACCATGAGATTGTGCAACTCCCGGATACTGTAGGAATGCTTTGGGTGTACCAAATGTCACAACGTAACTGGGTGGCTATAAAGGTGCACTACAGGTATCTCCGAAAGTGTCTGTTGGATTGGCACGAATCGAGACTGGGATTTGTCACTCCGTATGACGAAGAGGTATCTCTGGGCCCACTCGGTAATGCGTCATCATAATGAGCTCAATGTGACTAAGGAGTTAGTCACGGGATCATGCGTTACGGAACGAGTAAAGTGACTTGCCGGTAACGAGATTGAACGAGGTATTGGGATACTGGCGATCGAGTCTCAGGCAAGTAACATACCGATAGACAAAGGGAATTGTATACGTGATTGATTGAATCCCCGACGTCGTGGTTCATCCGATGAGATCATCGTGGAACATGTGGGAACCAATATGGGTATCCAGATCCCGCTATTGGTTATTGGCCGGAGAGATGTCTCGGTCATGTCTGCATGGTTCCCGAACCCGTAGGGTCTACACACTTAAGGTTCGGTGATGCTAGAGTTGTTATGGAAAATAGTATGTGGTTACCGAAGGTTGTTCGGAGTCCCGGATGAGATCCCAGACATGACGAGGAGTTCCGGAATGGTCCAGAGATGAAGATACATATATTGAACGAAGGGTATTAGAGTTCGGAATTGTTCCGGGGGTACCGGGTGATGACCAGCGTGTCCGAAAGGGGGTTCGGAAGCCCCGACAAGCGTTGGGGGGGGGGGCTTATGGGCCAAGGGGAGGGGGCACATCAGCCCACTAAGGGCTGAGCGCCCATCCCACCCCATCTCACGTAACCTGGAGAGATAGGGGCGCCTCCCCTAGGACAGCCACCCCTCTCGGCTTGGGGGGCAAGTTTCCTAGGGGTGGGGGCGCCCAAACCCATCTAGGGTTTCCCCTGTGGCCGCCGCCCCTCCCCTAGGAAACCCTAGGGTGCCTCCTCCACCCCCCTTCCCCCTATATATAGTGAGGGAGAGAGAGGGTTGTCGCACCCTTCCCCTGGCGCAGCCCCTCCCCCTCTCCTACACCTCATCCTCCTCCGTAGCGCTTGGCGAAGCCCTGCCGGAGAACCACGAGCTCCATCACCACCACGCGGTCATGCTGTCGGAGTTCTCCCTCAACTTCTCCTCTCCCCCTGCTGGATCAAGAAGGAGGAGACGTCCCGGGGCTGTACGTGTGTTGAACGCAGAGGCGCCATTGTTCGACGCTTAGATCAGAATCACCCGTGATCTGAATTGATGCGTGTACGACTCCACCAACTGCGTTTTTGTAACGCTTCTGCTTAGCAATCTTCAAGGGTATGAAGATTCACTCCCTCTCTCTCATTGCTAGTCTCTCCATAGATTGATCTTGGTGATGCGTAGAATTTTTTTTGAATTATTGCTACGTTCCCCAATAGTGGCATCATGAGCTAGGTCTATGCGTAGATTCTATGCACGAGTAGAACACAAAGCAGTTGTGGGCGATGATTTGTTCAATTTGCTTACCGTTACTAGTCTTATCTTGATCCGGCGACATTGTGAGATGAAGCGGCCCGGACCGACCTTACACGTACGCTTACGTGAGACTGGTTCCACCGACTGACATGCACTTGATGCATAAGGTGGCTGGCGGGTGTCTGTCTCTCCCACTTTAGTCGGATCGGATTCGATGAAAAGGGTCCTTATGAAGGGTAAATAGCAATTGACATATCACCGTTGTGGTTTTGCGTAGGTAAGGAACGTTCTTGCTAGAAACCCATAGCAGCCACGTAAAAACATGCAACAACAATTAGAGGACGTCTAACTTGTTTTTACAGGGTATGCTATGTGATGTGATATGGCCAAAAGGATGTGATGAATTATATATGTGATGTATGAGATTGATCATGTTCTTGTAATAGGAATCACGACTTGCATGTCGATGAGTATGACAACCGGCAGGAGCCATAGGAGTTGTCTTAATTTATTTATGACCTGCGTGTCAATGAAAACGCCATGTAATTACTTTACTTTATTGCTAACCGTTAGCCATAGTAGTAGAAGTAATAGTTGGCGATGCAACTTCATGAAGACACGGTGATGTAGATCATGATAATGGAGATCATGGTGTCATGCCAGTGACAATGGTGGTCATGCCGCGCCTCGAAGATGGAGATCAAAGGCGTAAGATGATATTGGCCATATCATGTCACTTTATGATTTGCATGTGATGTTTGTCATATTTACATCTTATTTCCTTAGAACGACGGTAGCATAAATAAGATGATCCCTCACTAAAATTTCAAGAAAGTGTTCCCCCTAACTGTGCACCGTTGCGAAGGCTCGTTGTTTCAAAGCACCACGTGATGATCGGGTGTGATTGATTCTAATGTTCGAATACAACGGCTGTAAGCCAGATTTACACATGCAAAACACTTAGGTTGACTTGATGAGCCTAGCATGTACAGACATGGCCTCGGAACACGAGAGACCGAAAGGTCGAACATGAGTCATACAGTATATACGATGAACATGGAGATGTTCACCGTTGATGACTAGTCCGTCTCACGTGATGATCGGACACGGCCTAGTCGCTTCGGATCATGTATCACTTAGATGACTAGAGGGATGTCTATCTGAGTGGGAGTTCATTGAATAATTTGATTAGATGAACTTAGTTATCATGAACATAGTCTAAATTGTCTTTGCGAATTATGTTGTGGATTAATAGCTCGTGCTTTAGCTCTTTGTTTTAATACGTTCCTAGAGAAAGACTAAGTTGAAAGATATTGTAAGCAATTGTGCGGACTAGGGCCGTAGTCTGAGGATTGTCCTCACTGCTACACAGGAGGCTTCTGTCCTTGATGCACCGCTCGGTGTGCTAACCCCTCTGGCGTCGTCTGTGGATGTTGTGAACATCTGTTGGACACGTTCTAATGACTACCTGATAGTTTAGTGCGCCATGTTTTACGGCTTAGAGTCGGGGCTCCAAAAGCGTTTTGAACGCCATAGAACATATGAGATGTTGAGACCTCTGACAAGACCTTTGCCTACAAGATGGAGGAGAATAGCTCAGCCAGTGAGCATGTGCTCAGAATGTCTGGGTACTTCAATCACTTGAATCAAATGGGAGTTAATCTTCCAGATAAGAGAGTGATTGACAAAAGTTCTCGAGTCGCTATCACCAAGCTACTAGAGTTTCATGATGAACTATAAAATGCAAGGGAAGTTAATCCCAGAGCTGTTCATCGTGCTTAAGGCCGTAAAGGTAGAAATCAAGAAGGAGTATCAAGTGTTGATGGTTAACAAGAGCACTGGTTTCAAAGAAGGGCAAGGGCAAGAAGGGAAACTTCTTGAATGGCAAGCCAGTTGCCGCTCCAGTGAAGAAACCCAAGAACCCAAACCCGAGACAAAGTGCTTCTATTAGAGGAACGGTCACTGGTAGCGGAACTGCCTCAAATACTTGGTAGATAAGAAGGTTGTCGACTTCAACAAAAGTATATTTGATATATGAGTGTTATCGATGTGTACCTTATTAGTACTCCTAGTAGCACCTGGGTATTAGATACTGGTTCAGTTGCTAATATTGGTAACTCAAAACAAAAGCTACGGAATTAACAGAGACTAGCTAAGGGCGAGGTGACGATGTGTGTTGGAAGTGTTTCCAAGGTTGATGTGATCACCATCGCACGCTCCCTCTACCTTCGGGACTAGTGTTGAACCTAGATAAATGTTGTTTGCATTGGTGTTTGCATTGAGCATGAACATGATTAGATCATGTTTATTGCAATATAGTTATTTATTTAAGTCAGAGAATAATGGTTATTCTATTTACATGAATAATACCTTCTATGGTCATACACCCAATGTGAATGGTTTATTGAATCCCGGTCGTAGTTATACACATGTTCATAACATTGATGTCAAAAGATGTAGAGTTGATAATGATAGTACCACTTTCATGTGGCACTGCCGCTTAGGTCATATTGGTTTAAAGCTCATGAAAGAACCTCCATGCTAATGGACTTTTGAAGTCACTTGATTTTGAATCGCTTGACACATGCAAACCATGCCTCTTTAGCAAGATGACTAAAACGCCGTTCTTTGGAACAATGGAACGGGCAAGTGACTTGTTGGAAATCATGCATGCTGATGTGTGCAGTCCGATGAGTGTTGACGCACGCGGTGGATATCGTTATCTTCTCACCTTCACTGGTGAATTGAGTAGATATGGGTATATTTACTTAATGAAGCATAAGTCTGAAATGTTTGAAAAGTTCAAGCAATTTCAGAGTTAAGTTGAGAATCATCGTAACAAGAAGATCAAGTTCCTTCGATCTGATCAAAGGGAAAGTATCTGAGTTATGAGTTTGGCAATCACTAAAGACAAGGTGGAATCGTTTCACAGTTGACGCCGTCTGGAACACCATAGCATGATGGTGTGTCCGAATGTTGTAATCGAACCTTATTGGATATGGTGTATGATGTCTCTTACCAATCTACCACTATTTTTTGGGGGTTATGAATTAAAGACAATTACATCCACTTTAAATTGGGCACCATCTAAGTCCGTGGAGATGACACCGTATGAACTATGGTTTGGCAAGAAACCAAAGTTGTTGTTTCTTAAGGTTTCGGGCTATGATGCTTATGTCGATAGGCTTCAGTCGGACAAAGCTCGAACCCAAAGAGGAAAATTGTATCTTCATAGAATACCCAAACAAGACGATTGGGTATACCTTCTATCTCAGATTTGAGGGCAAAGTGTTTGTCGCTAAGAACAGGTCCTTTCTCGAGAAAGAGTTTCTCTCGAAAAAATTGAGTGGGAGGAAGATAGAACTTGATGAGGTTGTTGAACCTTCACTTCAACCAGAGAGTAGAGCAGCACAAAAAGATGTTTCTGTGGCAACTATGTTAGTTGAAGAGAAAGCTAATGATGATGATCATGAAGCTTCAGATCAAATTGCTATTGAACCTCGTAGGCCGACAAGGGTGTGTACAACTTCTCATTGGTAACCCTGTCTTAAAGGTCATGTTGTTGGACATGATGAACCTATGAGCTATGAAGAAGCGATGGTGGGCCCGGATTCCAACAAATGGCTGGAAGCCATGAAATATGAGATAGGATGCATGTATGAGAACAAAGTATGGACTTTGGTGGACTTGCCCGATGAACGGCGAGCCATTGAGAATAAATGGATCTTTAAGAAGAAGACATACGCTGATGGTAATGTCACCATTTGTGAAGCTCTACTTGTCTCAAAGAAGTTTCCGACAAGTTCAAGGAGTTGACTATGATGAGACTCTCTCAATCATAGCGATGCTAAAGTCTGTTAGAACTATGTTAGCAGTTGCTGCATTTTCATTTATGAAATCAGGCAGATGGATGTCAAAACAAAGTTTCCTTGACGGTTTCCGTGAGGAAAGGTTGTATGTGATACAACCAAAAGGTTTTTGTCAATCCTAAGGATGCTAAAAGGTATGCAAACTCCAGCGATCCTTCTATGGACTGGAGAGCATCTCGGAATTGGAACATACGTTTTGATGAGGCGATCAAAGCATTTGGGTTTATACAAAGTTTGCAAGAAACATGTATTTGCAAGAAAGTGAGTGGGAGCACTACAACATTTCTGATAGGTATATATGGATGACATATTGTTGATCAGAAATGATGTAGAATTTCTAGAAAGCATAAAGGGTTGTTTGAATGGAGTTGTTCAAAGGAAGGCCTGTGTAAAACTGCTTACATGTTGGGTATCAAGATCTATAGAGATAGATCAAGACGCCTGATAAGACTTTCACAGAGCACATACCTTGACATGCTCTTGAAGGAGTTCAAGATGGGTCAGTCAAAGAAGGAGTTCTTGCCTGAGTTGTGAGGTGTGAAGTTAAGACTTGAAGCTCGACCATGGCAGAAGAAAGAAAAAGGACGAAAGTTGTCCCCTATGCCTTAGCCATAGGCTCTATACGATATGCCATGCTGTGTACCGCGATGTGCCTTGCCACGTGTCTGGCAAGGGGGTACAAGAGTGATCCAGGAGTGGATCATTGGACAACGGTCAAAATTGTCCTTAGGAATAAGGAAATGTTTCTCGGTTATGGAGGTGATAAAGAGTTCGGCGTAAAGGGTTACGTCGATGCAAGCTTTAACACCTATCCGGATGACTCTGAGTAGCAAACCTGATACGTATAGTGGAGAAACCATTTGGAATAGCTCCAAGTGGAGCATAGTAGCAACATCTACAATATGAAATCGAGATTTGCAAAGAACACACATATCTGAATGTTGCAGACCCGTTGACTAAAACCACTCTCGTAAGCATAACATGATCAAACCCTAGAACTCTCAGTGTTAATCGCATGGTGATGTGAACTAGATTATTGACTCTAGTAAACTCTTTGGGTATTAGTCACATGGCGATGTGAACTATGAGTGTTAATCACATGGCGATGTGAACTAGATTTTTGACTCTAGTGCAAGTGGGAGACTGTTGGAAATATTCCCTAAAGGCAATAATAAAATGGTTATTATTATATTTCCTTGTTCATGATAATTGTCTATTATTCATGCTATAATTGTGTTATACGGAAATCGTAATACATGTGTGAATACATAGACCACAACATGTCCCTAGTAAACCTCTAGTTGACTAGCTCGTTGATCAATAGATGGTCATGGTTTCTTGACCATGGACATTGGATGTCATTGATAACGGGATCACATCATTAGGAGAATGATGTGATGGACAAGACCCAATCTTAAGCGTATCACAAGATCGTGTAGTTCATTTGCTAAAGCTTTTCTAATGTCAAGTATCATTTCCTTAGACCATGAGATTGTGCAACTCCCGGATACTGTAGGAATGCTTTGGGTGTACCAAACGTCACAACATAACTGGGTGGCTATAAAGGTGCACTACAGGTATCTCCGAAAGTGTCTGTTGGGTTGGCATGAATCGAGACTGGGATTTGTCACTCCATATGACGAAGAGGTATCTCTGGGCCCACTCGGTAATGCATCACCATAATGAGCTCAATGTAACTAAGGAGTTAGCCACGGGATCATGCGTTACGGAACGAGTAAAGTGACTTGCTGGTAACGAGATTGAACGAGGTATTGGGATACCGACGATCGAATCTCGCGCAAGTAACATACCGATAGACAAAGGGAATTGTATACGGGATTGATTGAATCCCCGACATCGTGGTTCATACAATGAGATCATCGTGGAACATGTGGGAACCAATATGGGTATCCAGATCCTGCTATTGGTTATTGGTCGGAGAGATGTCTCGGTCATGTTTGCATGGTTCCCGAACCCGTAGGGTCTACACACTTAAGGTTTGGTGACGCTAGAGTTGTTATGGGAAATAGTATGTGGTTACCGAAGGTTGCTTGGAGTCCCGGATGAGATCCCGGACGTGACGAGGAGTTCCGGAATGGTCCGGAGATGAAGATCGATATATTGGACGAAGGGTATTGGAGTCCGGAATTGTTCCGGGGGTACCGGGTGACGACCAGCGTGTCTGAAAGGGGTTTCGGAGGCCCTGGCAACTGTTGGGGGGGCTTATGGGCCAATGGGAGGGGCACATCAGCCCACTGAGGGGCTGAGCACCCCTCCCACCCCATCTCACGTAACCTGGAGAGATGGGGGCGCCTCCCCTAGGGCTGCCACACCTCCCGGCTTGGGGGGTAAGTTTCCTAGGGGTGGGGGCGCCCAAACCCATCTAGGGTTTCCCCTGTGGCTGCCGCCCCGTCCCTAGGGCGCCTCCTCCACTCCTTCCCCCTATATATAGTGAGGGAGAGAGAGGGCTGCCGCACCCTTCCCCTGGCGCAGCACCTCCCCCTCTCCTACACCTCATCCTCCTCCATAGCGCTTGGCGAAGCCCTGCGGGAGAACCACGAGCTCCATCACCACCACGCCATCGTTCTGTCGGAGTTCTCCCTCAACTTCTCCTCTCCCCTTGCTGGATCAAGAAGGAGGAGACGTCCCCGGGCTGTACGTGTATTGAACGCGGAGGCGCCGTTGTTCGGCGCTTAGATCGGAATCGACCGCGATCTGAATCATTAATTTGCTCAAATAACATGCTAAAACGATTTATTTCATAACTAATTAACTGTAGCTCTGAATTAAATAAACTTTTATGTAAATGGTCTAGAAAAATGCATCTTTTAACATGGTGACGTTACTTTACATGTTTAAAAACTCTAAAATTGTGTTTAGGGCAGATCAGTACCAAATTCAAAATATGCGTATGAGGGTTTTTCAGAATTGTTGTTTGTTATTTCCGGCCTCATTTAAGCTTGCCTAAATAGTTAGTTTACTTATGCTTCACCCTCTTGCCATGTTTAACAACATTTAATATTGTTGAGTACCTAAACGGGAGAGAACTAAATAATTGTTGTGAAGTTCCGTCAATATGCAACTCGTTGCATATTGAGCTCCACTTAACTTGTAGTATTGTTTGTGCACTTTGACATGCCATGACTCATTAAAATGGACATGCATCATACATGATTGTGCATCATGCCATGTTTATGTGATGGTTGTTTACTATGTTGTTTGCTTCTTTCCGGTTGTGCTTCTTCTTGATAGTTCCGGTCATGTTGTGATTGTGAGGATCCATTCGACTACGTTGGCTCGTCTTCTTCATGGACTCGTTCTTCTTCCTAGCGGGATTTCAGGCAATATGGCCGTCACCTTGGATCTCACTACTACCTTTGCTATGCTAGTTGTCTCGATGCTATCGCTATGTCGTGCTATCTACCACTTGTTTATCGAGCCTTCCAAATTGCCATGATAGCCTCTAACCTTTTTACCCATCCTAGCAAAGAGTTGTTTGGCTATGTTACCGCTTTGCTCAGCCCATCTTATAGCGTTGCTAGTTGCAGGTGCAGTGCAGGTTGTTACATGTTGGGACATGGATCTCATGGGATATCACAATATCTCTTATTTAATTAACGCATCTATATACTTGGTAAAGGGTGGAAGGCTCGGCCTTTTGCCTGGTGTTTTGTTCCACTCTTGTCGCCCTAGTTTTCGTCATACCGGTGTTATGTTCTTTGATTTTGCGTCCCTAACACAGTGAGGGTTTATGGGCCTCTCTTGACAGTTCTGTCTGAATAAAACTCTTCAAGCAAGGCCCAACATTGGTTTTACCATTTGCCCAACATAATAATTAAACATGATAATAAATTTTACGCATAGGGAGTTAGCGCTACCCGAGGTTCATTATTCAACCTAATATAGGGGGGCAGTGCTGTTGGTGTTGGTCCCAAACGGGTAGACTGCGGGGCCACCATGAGGAAACTCGAGGATCTGGTTTTACTCGTAGGATGTCCCATCCGGACGTGGCCTGAGATGAGATACGCGTGGCTAGTATCAGGGTGTCGGCATGCCAGGAGGTCTTGCTGGATTAGTTTTACCATTCTCGAAATGTCTTGTGCATCTGGATTCTAAGTCTGGTCGGATGGTCCCGATATGGAGGATTGTCTCCGTAGATCATGATCTTGTCATGGGCTAAGTTGGGATACCCCTGCAGGGTTTAAACTTTCGAGGACTGTGCCCGCGGTTATGTGGCAGATGGGAATTTGTTAATATCCGGTTGTAGAGGACTTGAACTAAACTAAATTAAAATACACCAACCGCGTGCATAACCATGACGGTCTCTTTTCGACGAGGTTCGGGAAGAGAACACGGCGGGGTTATGTTTGACTCGTAAGTAGTTCAGGATCACTTCTTAATCATTACTAGTTTGCGACTGTTGTGTAGCTTCTCATCTTACTCTTGTACTCATAAGTTAGCCACCATACATTTGCTTAGCCGCTTGCTGCTACCTCACCACTTATCCTTTCCATACCCATTAAGCTTTGCTAGTCTTGATACCCATGGTAATGGGATTGCTGAGTCCTCGTGACTCACAGATTATTACAATAATAGTTGCATGTATAGGTAATGCGATGATCACGATGTGAGAGCGATGCTTGCTTGTTTTGGAGTTCTTCTGCTTCTTCTTCTTCGATCAAGGAATAGGTCCCGGCTCAGGAGAGCCTGGGATTAGCAGGGTGGATGTCGTTCTTCTTTTTTGTTTGTTTTCATCTGTAGCCGGATCCTGCTCTTTCTGTATGATGATTGCTATGTTTTGATGAACTGTTGTATTCATTTTGTATCTTGTGGCGAGTGTAAGCCTATATCTTGTATTCTCATCTATTCAGTACATGGTATGTTGTAATGACGTCCACCTTGCTATGCACTCGAAATGCGATTGTGCCCCGATCATGAGTTCATCACGTGATTGGGATAGAATCGCATCTTGGGCGCTACAAGTTGGTATCAAAGCCTTACCGACCTTAGGAGCCCCCTTAATTGATCGAACCGTTGCCGCTGTTGAGTCTAGAAAAAAACTATTTTGAGTCTAGTTATATTGGAGAGTAGGAATTATTTTTACTCCTTATCCCCTTCGTCGCTCTGGTGAGGACACCTGACGTAGATGTTTTGACTTTACTCTTCTCTTTTTCACTCAAAATTATTTTTTAGTGTCACGCGGGTATCTTGGAATCGGACCGGTATCATTGTGACGGGAACTCTGTCTTGGTGCCTCCTGACATTTAGGGGTTGTGGCAGTGTCCCAAGGAGTTGAGCTCTAAGGTGTTTTTATCACAGTGCTTATCATTTCAGTTCTGGAATACTAGAGGTCGTCGACATCAAAAATGCTTCTATACTCTTTGTGGTGAGAGTAGTTTGACGACACCCAGTACTGGGGAGAGCGATCAGATGTATTGCCACATCTAGTATATCGGATGTTTTCGAAGGTCTGAGATACACGATTTCCAAGGTTTTCTTGGTTATGTGTTGACGGATGGATGCAGTTGGAGTGTAGGATTTGTTAGTTGTGTGAGATATTTGTGCCTCCCTATATCCCCAACACCAGATTGCATAACCGAAGAATTTCAGAAGTTCATAGGTGGGAATTCAAGTAGTTACCTAGGATATCTTTCCGACAGATGCATGATATGAGATTGGGGTTCAACGTCTAGTGGTCCACCTATCCACGGTTGGTTTTACAGTGGTCTCGTTGTGTCTTAAAGAGTCCTTGGATGTGCTGACTCGGGGACACTTCGTATGTCATGTGCACTACCTTGTACATGATGGTGTTGTACGATCGAGCCCGTGCGGGCCCCACCACGAAAACTTCAGACAAAATCTCTATCATATGTTTGTTTTCGGCTTATTCTGCAAGCCAATCCTTTGTTTTATTTTGTGTTGTGGTATTCGAGTTGCTTCAATGTAAAGTGTCGATTCCATACCTTATTACAAGCGATGTTCTCATATTTCTATGGGAGTGCTAATTCTTCATGATAATCGAGATTGTCATGTCAACTCTTGTCCAACCAGCGTGCTTCTCTTCAAGTGGATCCGATCATTTCAACATTCGCGAGATCAATTCTCAGTTCTTTGCAACGGTGTTCGTTTCATCCGTCCCAAGCTGCCTTTGTTTTTCCCGCCCTCCCACCCTTTTCTTCAAGGACTCAGATTTCTTAATCAAGTATCCTTTTTATTGATGGGAAGTCTCTTCATTCTTTCCTTCAGTGTTCTTATCCGGTGATTGTCATGAAGATGGTCAGGAGTTTCAAGTTCATCATTCTTCATTCTTTTTCTTCTCCGGTGGATTCATTTCAAACTTTCGGTGTTGATCATACCATTTCCTCTTTTTCCAAATGCTTTCTCATGCCGGTGCACCCCCTAATCGTCCACCTCTCCCTATTCATTTGTTTCAGAGTGCTGAAGATATATCAGAAGGCTCGTCTCTTCATTGAAGATCTGTGCGTTGTATTTTGAGGTTGTTATCTCATTCAAGCCACTTAGTTCAACCGGTGCAATCTCTCTTTAAAAACCATTTCAACGGTGTTTCTTTGAGTGGCCCCCTAACCCACAGGGCTTTTCCCAGGATCTTTCCCGGAGTTATTCTCAAATTCTTTTCAAAGTTTGACGGAAGAATGAACTTACATCAGTCAGATGCCCTCTCCAGGATCACTTTCAAATTCTTTTCATCATTGGTTCAACCTTTTTATTCTTCATTCCAGAGTGCCTCAACAACTCATGATGGAGTTCTTCGTTCTCTTTCTCAGCGTTGAAGACCAAAGAAGGATTTCTCCTTAATCTTGGTCCGTTCTCTTGAGGATTCATAGTTCTAGCTTATGCCATCCTCTCATAATTGTTTTCGATTATGAGAATTCCTTTCACCCATCCGATGCATTTCAGGAGTTGCTTTCCTTTCTCGGTCATCCGAAGGCCATCATTTCTGAATATTACCCATTCTCAGCTTTCATCTCGTGATCTCTTCGTTCTCATATATCTATATTTCCCCAAGTATCTTCATTTGTTTTTCTTATTCTCCCCAGTGATTCGTCCCTTTGCTATGTTCGTTTTCAAATCCTTCCGGTGGTTCGCTGAAGACCTTATTCAAGTTTGCGCTATATCTCTCTTAAACCTTCTCAATAAGAATAAGTATTATGCCAAATCCGTTGATTGTCATCAATTTAAATTGGTGAAGGATAAGCGTAACATAATCCTTATTCTTGCACCTCAAGGTGATTTAATTCCTTATTCCAGAGTTTATTCATGATGAAGTAATTCTTGGTTTCAAGTGTTCATCTTTCTTTTCTGGAGTTCCAAGTTGTATCGGTTATCTCATCTCTAAGCTCCATCTAAATCATTGCAAGGCTTCATCTTATTGTTTTCAAGTTTCTTTTCTTTGCAACCATCTTTTTACCTATCCAGAGTTCTTCGAGAGTTTCTACATGGTGGTTCATCAAAGATTTAATCCATTCTCGAAGTGTTCTTCGAGATTCTTGTTGGAGCTTAGGTATTCTTCATCTTGCATCCCAAAGTGCAGTTCTTTTACATTATCTTTTGAGGTGGTGTTATGTCTTTTTTGACAATTTCCCTTCATGGTTCATGATTCACAAGTTTTCAAGAATGAGATGTTTTAAATCCATCATTTTCTCTTTGTTCAGGACTTCGTTTCAACCAATCAATTTCTTCGTTGGAGGTTATCTTGGTATAGATTTCACCTAAAGTCTTTCCTAAGGAATGTTGCTATTTGTGGTGCTTATCAATGATCCAAGTTCTCCTATCCTCTCAGCAAAAGAAGTTTTCATCTCTTCGTTGATCTCAAGCAAGCAATTGTTTTCGTTAGTGGCAGAATTTCACCTCTAGTTTTGAGATGTTTTCCATAATCCCACTACAAGCTTATTCTTTTCGTTGTTGGTTTTCCAAAAACTCCGTTCAATCCTTCTTTTTAAGGATGCTCTATCAAATTCATTTGAGGTAGAACATGTTGTTTTCTTCTCCGTTCTTTTCATTTCTACCGGAGGCATTGTAATGTTGCTCTCTTCGTCCCATCATCTCGCTTTGCCAAGATCATGTTCTTTACCTTGTTTATCCATTTAACCGAAGTGTTGTGTTCTCATTTCAAGTTCTTTCATCTTATCAAGTCTTGCCGCTCTTTTCAACCGGAGTGCTGCCTGAATTCTTCCTTTCTCATCTTGCTTAACCGGAGTGGTTTCAAAGTCTATCTTGTACCTTAAGCTCTTGGTTCTCGTCATATTCCTTATTCCTCTTGTTTAACATAGTGTTTGCAATCTCGTTCATCGCTATTGTATTCTTTCTTTCAATTTGTTCAACCTCTTAAGGTTTGTGGTTTCACTCGTTTGTCAAACAAGCAACTTTGTTTTACCCCTTTCTCTTTCGCTTCTCTCCGGTGCCACCCATAGATCTCGGGTCGAGATCTCTTGTAAGTGGAGGAGAGTTGTGACGCCCCAAGACCGGCGCTCCAAATGCCTTCCATGGATTCTGAGTTTCATCGTGTGTTTTGTTTTGTTTGTTGCATTCATCATTGCATCATTTGCATTGCATCATGTCATCATGCAACCTTTTTTTAAAACTCAACTAAATAAATTGTATGGGTCTTCGATCCATTTAAATTGAGGGAAATTCACATGGTGAAATTCTCTTCAAAACATACCCTCCCAATATTTAGGAAGCTAATAAATATTCCACTATTTCTGAATCACCCATAAACCCACTTGCAATTTAATTCTCATGCCTGTTTGCTTCAAGTTTGTTCTCCAGACTTTCTCCTTAATTCTTTTCCCATTTATCGAGGCTCTTCCTAAATTCCCAACATTTTGGCCACTCCTAAACCTTGTCATAGTTCAAACAATTTGAATTAAATTCAAATGAGTTTGAATTTAAATCTTGCATTCGTGCAAACTTCTATTTTCTTGGATAAAGCTCATTTTTGTGAGTCCGGGAAAATTATCTGTGTGTCCAACTTCTTCCCCTAACCTCTCATTCTTTTCTTTCTTATCTCTGTCTTGTTTTTATTTTCTTCAGAGTGAGAGAGAGAGCCCAGCCCATCTGCAACCTATGCCTAGGCCGGCCCATGTCCTCCTAAGCCCATGCAACCTCTAACCCTAGCTGCCACGACCCCGATCCCTCCCTCTCTCGATCTCATCCTCTCCCTCCGTGCAGCGCCGCCACACCCGTCTCTCGATCCCCTCGCTCATCTCTCTCCCGATCCCATCTTCCCGCTCCCTCTCGTCCTCCCACTACCGCCGCCACCCACACGCATCGCCAGGGACATGAGCTCCCCTTGTTCGTCCTCCTCCAAACCCCGTCGCCCTCCCCTCCTGCCCTTGCACTACCTCCCGGCCACCAGGAGCTCAAGACGCCGCCGCCTCTTGCCGGATCCTGCAGCCCCGTGCCGTCCTGGCCCTCCACTCCTTCTCCGTCCTCCCTGCGAGCTATTGCGCCGCCGCTTCCCCGCAAGTGCAGCTGCGCATCTCCTCTGCGCCAGGGCCGCGGCCTCGCCGGCCGACCATTGGAGTCGCCGCCCCAACCACCTCCCGCGACCTCCTGCATCGGCCTCGAGGTTTGAACCTCGTCCATGGTGCCGGTCTCCTTGCAAGACGCTGCTGTTGCAAGCCTCCAGCGTAGCCTAGCGAGCCCGTGCTCCTTTCCTCATTGCCCGCAAGACACTGCCTCCATTGCACCGTCCCCGAGCAGGAGCACTTTGGGTTCGCCAAGTACGTCTACATGGTGATGCGCCATACCTTTACCACCATCTTCGGAATCGCCAAGACCCCTTTGTGGATTTCGCCAAGTACGACCACCGTCGCCGAAGACCCGTGTACCACAAGCGGCAAGTTCGACTACCGCGGCGTGAACCACTACTCCCACCATGACGTGTGTATCACTACCGCCGACCCTCCAAGACCCCGTGGATGTCAAGTTCCTCATTGTGAACCTGAACATCTACAGAACGTGTACGACTACTTCCACTACCATCGCCGTGTACGACTACTTCCCATGAAGACCAGTGAACAACTACACCGCATCGAACCCGTTAGCCCCGAAATGAACGTTCGAAGGTATAACTACCGAGACGACGCCGTGAACAAATATATGTGTGTTGTATGAGATACTCGTTTTTGCGCCGTGTCCGAATTGTCGCTTGCGCGTTCCCCGTTTGCCATGCCACCGACACGTGGGACACCCGGTTGCCGGGATCACTCCCCATCACTTTTGCATGCGCACATCCACCCCTTGTTCCTTTGCATCGATATCTCAATCGAGCTAGCGGATCATCGAAATGTTGCCGTGGCATCATTTCCATTTTCGCCGCCGTGGAACCATTTCCATTTTCGCCGTCATGGCACCCGTTTCTTTCTGCCATGGCAACAAATGCCCCTACCATATTAAATGTCAACATTTTCATAAAATTGCATAAAACTTGTTTATGTCATCTGCATCATGATAACAACATTTAAAAAATTTTAAATTGTTGTCTCCATTAATTTGCTCAAATAACATGCTAAAATGCTTTATTTCATAACTAATTAACTGTAGCTCCAAATTAAATAAACTTTATATGTAGATGGTCTAGAAAATGCATAGTGTAACATGGTGTCATTACTTTACATGTTTAACAACTCTAAAATTGTGTTTAGGGCAGATCAGTACAAATTCAAAATATGCATATGAGGGTTTTCCGGAATTGTTGTTTGTTATTTCTGACCTCATTTAAGCTTGCCTAAATAGTTAGTTTACTTAGACTTCACCCCCTTGCCATGTTTAACAACATTTAATATTGTTGAGTACCTAAATGGGAGAGAACTAAATAATTTTTGTGAAGTTCCGTCAATATGCAACTCGTTGCATATTGAGCTCCACTTAACTTGTAGTATTGTTTGTGCACTTTGCCATGCCATGACTCATTAAAATGGACATGCATCATATATGATTGTGCATCATGCCATGTTTATGTGATGGTTGTTTACTATGTTGTTTGCTTCTTTCTGGTTGTGCTTCTTCTTGATAGTTCTGGTGACGTTACGATTGTGAGGATCCGTTCGACTACGTTGGCTCGTCTTCTTCATGGACTCGTTCTTCTTCCTAGTAGGATTTTAGGCAAGATGACTGTCACCTTGGATCTCACTACTATCTTTGCTATGGTAGTTGTCTCGATGCTATCGCTATGTCACGCTACCTACCACTTGTTTATTGAGCCTTCCAAATTGCCATGATAGCCTCTAACCTTTTTACCCATCCTAGCAAAGCATTATTTGACTATGTTACCGCTTTGCTCAGCCCCTCTTATAGCATTGCTAGTTGCAGGTGCAGTGCAGGTTGTTCCATGTTGGGACATGGATGTCATGGGATATCACAATATCTCTTATTTAATTAATGCATCTATATACTTGGTAAAGGGTGGAAGGCTCGGCCTTTTGCCTGGTGTTTTGTTCCACTCTTACCGCCCTAGTTTCTGTCATACCGGTGGTATGTTCCTTGATCTTGCGTCCCTAAAACGGCGAGGGTTTATGGGCCCCTCTTGACAGTTCGCTTTGAATAAAACTCTTCAAGCAAGGCCCAACATTGGTTTTACCATTTGCTTAACATAATAACTAAACATGATAATAAATTTGACGCATAGGGAGTTAGCGCTACCCGAGGTTTGTTATTCAACCTAATATAGGGGGGGCAGTGTTGTTGGTGTTGGTCCCAAATGGGTAGACTGCGGGGCCATCACAAGGAAACTCGAGGATCTGGTTTTACTCGTAGGATGTCCCATCCGGACGTGGCCTGAGACGAGATACGCGCAGCTACTATCAAGGTGTCGGCACGCCCGAAGGTCTTGCTGGATTAGTTTTACTATTGTCAAAATGTCTTGTGCACCGGGATTCTGAGTCTGATCGGAGGGTTCCTATATGGAGGATTGTCTCCGTGGATCATGAGCTTGTCATGGGCTAAGTTGGGACACCCCTGCAGGGCTTAAACTCTCGAGAGCCATGCCCGTAGTTATGTGGCAGATGGGAATTTGTTAATATCGGTTGTAGAGGACTTGAACTAAACTCAAATAAAATACACCAACCGCGTGCGTAACTGTGATGATCTCTTTTCGACGAGGTTCGGGAAGAGAACACGGTGGGGTTATGTTTGACTCGTAAGTACTTCAGGATCACTTCTTGATCATTACTAGTTTGCAACCGTTGCGCAGCTTCTCATCTTACTCTTGTACTCGTAAGTTAGCCACCATACATTGGTTAGCCGCTTGCTACAACCTCACCACTTATCCTTTCCATACCCATTAAGCTTTGCTAGTCTTGATACCCATGGTAATGGGATTGCTGAGTCCTCATGACTCACAGATTACTACAACAACAGTTGCAGGTACAGGTAATGCGATGATCATGACGTGAGAGCGATGCTTGCTTGTTTTGGAGTTCTTCTACTTTTCTTATTTGAGCAAGGAATAGGTTCCGGGTCGGAAGAGCCTGGGATTAGCAGGGTGGATGTCGTTCTTCTTTTTCGTTTGTTTTCATCCGTACCCGGATCTTGCTCTTCTGTATGATGATTGCTGTGTTTTGATGAACTGTTGTATTCATGTTGTATCTTGTGGCGAGTTTAAGCCTTTATCTTGTATTCTCATCTATTCAGTACATGGTATGTTGTAATGATGTCCATCTTGCTATGCGCTCGAAATGTGATTGTGCCCTGATCACGAGTTCATCACGTGATTGGGATATAATCACATCTTGGGCGCTACAATGACTATGTGCTGAAATGCTGAAATAATGTGCCGAAATGATGTGTACATATGCTGAAATGTTATATAAATGTGTTGAAATATTGTATATTTGTGTTGAAATGTTGTATATTTGTGCTGAAATGTTGTCAATATGTGTCAAAATGTTGAAATATAAATGCTCAAGTATACACACCTACTTGGGTATTTTTACCCGTGGGTATTATCCGTACCTAGCCGGGTACGGGTATGGGAATGGGTTGAAACCCGGGGTGCGGGTATGGGTATGGGCGGAAAATTTTGAGACGGGTGCAGGTATGAGCATGTAATACCCATAACCAAACCCTGCGGGTGCCATGATTAGTATCCAATGACGTCACTCAAATCCCCACCAGCTCCTATGGATCCCAAACTAGTGTCCGTTTTTGGAATTTTGTACGTTCAGGTCGAGCAAAGGAACGCCATACGGCTCTTTCTACGTTTGCACTGGTCGTGCATCCAACAAATGAATGCATTTCTCCCGGTCGCTTGGAATATTTTGCAAATGACAGAGAACTAAAATTCTAGCACCATGGTCATAGTGCGTGCGAGCGGCCACAGTTCATGTCGGCCAGAGCGCGGGCGGCTGGCACACATGCTAGCTGATACGTCTCCAACGTATCTATAATTTTTGATTGCTCCATGCTATATTATCTACTATTTTGGACTATATTGGGCTTTATTTTCCACTTTTATATTATTTTTGGGACTAACCTATTAACCGGAGGCCCAGCCCAGAATTGCTGTTTTTTTGCCCATTTCAGTGTTTCAAATAAACGGAATATCAAACGGAGTCCAAACGGAATGAAACCTTCGGGAACGTGATTTTCTCACCGAACGTGATCCACGAGACGTGGATCCTATGCCAAGGCATCAGAGAGGCGGTCACGAGGGTGGGGGCGCGCCCCCTGCCTCGTGGGCCCCTCGGTGCTCCACCAACGTACTTCTTCCTCCTATATATACCTACGTACCCCAAACGAACAGATACAGAGCCAAAAACCTAATTCCACCGCCGCAACTTTCTGTATCCACGAGATCCCATCTTGGGGCCTGTTCCGGAGCTCCGCCAGAGAGGGCCGTCATCACGAAGGGCTTCTACATCATCATAGCCCCTCCTATGAAGTGTGAGTAGTTTACCTCAGACCTTCGGGTCCATAGTTAGTAGCTAGATGGCTTCTTCTCTCTTTTTGGATCTCAATACAAAGTTCTCCCCTCTCTTGTGGAGATCTATTCGATGTAATCTTCTTTTTACGGTGTGTTTGTTGAGATAGATGAATTGTGGGTTTATGATCAAGTCTATCTATGAATAATATTTGAATCTTCTCTGAATTCTTTTATGCATGATTATTTATCTTTGCAAGTCTCTTCGAATTATCCGTTTGGTTTGGCCAACTAGATTGGTAGTTCTTGCCATGGGAGAAGTGCTTAGCTTTGGGTTTGATCTTGCGGTGTCCTTTCCTAGTGATAGAAGGGGCAGCAAGGCACGTATTGTATCATTGCCATCGAGGATAACAAGATGAGGTTTATTTCATATTACATGAATTTATCTCTCTACATCATGTCACCTTGCTTAAAGCGTTACTCTATTTTTAACTTAATACTCTAGATGCATGCTGGATAGCGGTCGATGAGTGGAGTAATAGTAGTAGATGCAGAATCGTTTTGGTCTACTTGTCACGGACGTGATGCCTATATACATGATCATGCCTAGATATTCTCATAACTATGCTCAATTCTGTCAATTGCTCAATAGTAATTTGTTCACCCACCGTAGAATACTTATGCTCTTGAGAGAAGCCACTAGTGAAACCTATGGCCCCCGGGTCTATTCTCATCATATCAATCTCCATCACTTTAATCTTGTTTTGCTTTTTACTTTTCCTTTTACTTTTCACTTTGCATCTCTATACCAAAAATACCAAAAATATTATATCTATCAGATCTCACTCTCGTAAGTGACCGTGAAGGGATTGACAACCCCTAATCGCGTTGGTTGCGAGTAGCTATCGTTTTGTGCAGGTACGAGGGACTTGAGTGTGGCCTCCTACTGGATTGATACCTTGGTTCTCAAAAACTAAGGGAAATACTTACGCTACTCTGCTGCATCATCCCTTCCTCTTCGTGGAAATCCAATGCAAGCTCAAGAGGTAGCAAGAAGGATTTCTGGCACCGTTGCTGGGGAGTTTACACAAAAAGTCAACATACCAAGTACCCATCAGAATACCTATCTCTCGCATTACATTATTTGCCATTTGCCTCTCGTTTTCCTCTCCCCCACTTCACCCTTGCCGTTTTATTCGCCCACTCTCTCTCTCTCTATCCTCCCTCTCTTTTCCGCTTGCCTTTTTGTTTGCTCGTGTGTTGGATTGCTTGTTTGTCACGATGGCTCAAGATACTACCAAATTGTGTAACTTCACCAATACCAATAATAATGATTTCCTTAGCACTCCGATTGCTCCTCTTGCCAATACTGAATCTTATGAAATCAATACTGCTTTGTTGAATCTTGTTATGAAAGATCAATTCGCCGGCCTTCCTAGTGAAGATGCCGCTACTCATCTGAATAGCTTCGTTGATTTATGTGATATGCAGAAGAAAAAAGATGTCGATAATGATGTCGTTAAATTGAAGCTATTTCCTTTTTTGCTTAGAGATCGTGCTAAAGCTTGGTTTTCGTCTTTGCCTAAAAATAGTATTGATTCTTGGAACAAGTGCAAAGATGCTTTTATCTCTAAGTATTTCCCTCCCGCTAAGATCATCTCTCTTAGAAACGATATTATGAATTTTAAGCAACTTGATCATGAACATGTTGCACAAGCTTGGGAGAGATTGAAATTAATGATACGTAATTGCCCTAGTCATGGTTTGAATTTGTGGATGATTATATAAAAAAATTATGCCGGATTGAATTTTGCTTCTAGAAATCTTTTAGATTCGGCCGTGGGAGGCACTTTTATGGAAATCACTTTAGGAGATGCTACTAAACTCCTAGATAATATTATGGTTAATTATTCTCAATGGCATACTGAAAGATCTTCTAAAAAAGTGCATGCAATAGAAGAAATCAATGTTTTGAGTGGAAATATGGATGAACTTATGAAATTATTTGCTACTAAGAGTGTTTTTTCTGATCCTAATGACATGCCTTTGTCTACTTTGATTGAGAATAACAATGAATCTATGGATGTGAATTTTGTTGGTAGGAATAATTTTGGTAACAATGCTTATAGAGGGAATTTTAATCCTAGGCCATATCCTAGTAATCCTTCTAATAATTATGGGAATTCCTACAACAAATCTTATGGAAATTATAATAAGATGCCCTCTGAATTTGAGAATAGTGTTAAAGAGTTTATGAATTCACAAAAGAATTTTAATGCTTTGCTTGAAGAGAAATTGCTTAAAGTTGATGATTTGGCTAGGAACGTTGATAGAATTTCTCTTGAGATTGATTCTTTAAAGCTTAGATCTATTCCTCCTAAGCATGATATCAATGAGTCTCTCAAAGCCATGAGAATTTCCATTGATGAGTGCAAGGAAAGAACCGCTAGGATGCGTGCTTCCAAAGATGCCTTTATTAAAGCATGTTCTTCCAATTCCTATGAAAATCAAGATGAAGATCTAAAAGTTATTGATGTGTCTCCTATTAAATCTTGGTTTTGCAATATGAATCTTTATGAAACTGAATATGATCTTCCTTTACCTAGAAGATGTTCTAAAAATTCGGAGTATTTAGATCTTTATGATGAAATTGATGAAAGTGGGATTGAAAGAAATAAAAATCTAGATGTTGCTAAACCCATTATATTGGATTTCAAGGAATTTAATTATGAAATTTGCTCTTTAATTGATTGTATTTCCTTGTTGCAATTCGTGCTAAATTCTCCACATGCTTATAGTCAAAAGAAAGCCTTCACCGAACATATTGTTGATGCCTTGATGCAATCTTATGAAGAAAAACTTGAGTTGAAAGTTTCTATCCCTAGAAAACTTTATGATGAGTGGGAACCAACTACTAAAATTAAAATTAAAGATCGTGAGTTTTATGCTTTGTGTGATTTGGGTGCTAGTGTCTCTACTATTCCCAAGACTTTGTGTGATTTGCCAGATTTCCGTAAATTTGATGATTGCTCTCTAAACTTGCATCTTGCGGATTCCACTATTAAGAAACCTATGGGAAGGATTAATGATGTTCTTATTGTTGCAAATAGGAATTATGTGCCCGTAGATTTCATTGTTCTTGATATAGATTGCAATCCTTCTTGCCCTATTATTCTTGGTAGACCTTTCCTTAGAACGGTTGGTGCGATTATTGATATGAAGGAAGGGAATATTAGATTTCAATTTCCATTAAAAAAGGGCATGGAACACTTTCCAAGAAAGAAAATAAAATTGCCATATGAAACTATCATGAGAGCCACTTATGGATTGCCTACCAAAGATGGCAATACCTAGATCTATCCTCGCTTTTATGCCTAGCTAGGGGCGTTAAACGATAGCGCTTGGTGGGAGGCAACCCAATTTTATTTTTATTCATTGATTTTTGATCCTGTTTAGTCATAAATAAATTATTTAGCCTCTGTTTCGGTTGTGTTTTTTGTGTTTAATCAGTGTTTTTGCCAAGTAGAACTGTTGGGAAGACTTGGGGAAAGTCTTGTTGAACTTGCTGTAAAAAACAGAAACTTTAGCGCTCACGAGAACTGCTGTCATTTTTATTTGAAGAGTGCTATTTAGTTAATTCTTTTTTCAGATGATTAATAGATAAATTCCTCACGTCCAGCAATTTATTTAGAGTTTTTGGGGTTCCAGAGCTTGCGCTAGCTACAGATTACTACAGACTGTTCTGTTTTTGACAGATTCTGTTTTTTCGTGTGTTGTTTGCTTATTTTGATGAATCTATGGTTAGTAAAATAGTTTATAATCCATAGAGAAATTGGAATACAGTAGGTTTAACACCAATATAAATAAAGAATGAGTTCATTACAGTACCTTGAAGTGGTCTTTTGTTTTCTTTCGCTAACGGAGCTCACGAGTTTTCTACTTTAAGTTTTGTGTTGTGAAGTTTTCAAGTTTTGGGTGAATTCTTGTGATGGATTATGGAACAAGGAGTGGAAAGAGCCTAAGCTTGGGGATTCCCATGGCACCCCAAGATAATCCAAGGACACCAAAAAGTCAAAGCTTGGGGATGCCCCGGAAGGCATCCCCTCTTTCGTCCACTTCCATCGGTAATTTACTTGGAGCTATATTTTTATTCACCAACATGATATGTGTTTTCCTTGGAGCGTCTTGTATTATTTTTGTATTTGTGTTTTAGTACGCCACAATCATCCTTGCTGTACACACCTTTTGAGAGAGCCATACATGAATTAAAATTTGATAGAATACTCTATGTGCTTCACTTATATCTTTTGAGCTATGTAGTTTTGCTCTATGTGCTTCACTTATATCTTTTGAGCGTTATAATTTTTCTCTATGTGCTTCACTTAGATCGTTTAGAGCACGGTGGTGGATTTGTTTTAAAGAAACAATTGGTCTCTCATTCTTCACTTAAATTATTTTGAGAGTCTCTTAATAGCATGGTAATTTGCTTAATAATAATATGCTTGGTATTCAAGATTTGTGAAACTTTCTTTTGAGTGTGTTGAATACTAAGAAAAGATTGAAGCATGATAATTGTTTTGAGATATGGAGGTGATAATATTAAAGTCATGCTAGTTGAGTAGTTGTGAATTTAAAGAATACTTGTGTTAAAGTTTGTGATTCCTGTAGCATGCACGTATGGTGAACCGTTATGTGATGAAGTCGGAGCATGATTTATTTATTGATTGCTTTCCTTATGAGTGGCGGTCGGGGACGAGCGATGGTCTTTTCCTACCAATCTACCCCCCTAGGAGCATGCGCGTAATACTTTGCTTTGATAACTTCTAGATTTTTGCAATAAGTATATGAGTTCTTTATGACTAATGTTGAGTCCATGGATTATACGCACTCTCACCCTTCCACCTTTGCTAGCCTCTCTAATACCGCGCACTTTTCGCCAGTAACATACACCTACCATATACCTTCCTCAAAACAGCCACCATACCTACCTATTATGGCATTTCCATAGCCATTACGAGATATATTGCCATGCAACTTTCCACCGTTCCGTTTATCATGACACATCCATCATTGTCATATTGCATATCCCGGTACACCGCCGGAGGCATTCATATAGAGTCATATTTTGTTCTAAGTATCGAGTTGTAATTGTTGAGTTATAAGAAAAATAAAAGTGTGATGATCATCATTATTAGAGCATTGTCCCAGTGAGGAAAGGATGATGGAGACTATGATTCCCCCACAAGTCGGGATGAGACTCCGGACGAAAAATAAATAAAAGAGGCCAAAGAAGCCCAAAAAAAGAGAAAGAAAAGAGGCCATAAAAAAAGAGAAAATGCCCAAATAAAAAAAATGAGAGAAGGGACAATGTTACTATCCTTTTACCACACTTGTGCTTCAAAGTAGCACCATGATCTTCATAGTAGAGAGTCTCTCATGTTATCACTTTCATATACTAGTGGGAATTTTACATTATAGAACTTGGCTTGTATATTCCAATGATGGGCTTCCTCAAAATGCCCTAGGTCTTTGTGAGCAAGAAAGTTGGATGCACACCCGCTTAGTTTCTTTTTGAGCTTTCATATACTTATAGCTCTAGTGCATCCGTTGCATGGCAATCCCTACTCACTCACATTGATATCTATTGATGGGCATCTTCATAGCCCATTGATACGCCTAGTTGATGTGAGACTATCTTCTCCTTTTTGTCTTCTCCACAACCACCATTCTATTCCGCCTAAAGTGCTATATCCATGGCTCACGCTCATGTATTGCGTGAAGATTGAAAAAGTTTTGAAAAAGTTAGAGTATGAAACAATTGCTTGGCTTGTCATCGGGGTTGTGCATGATTTAAATACTTTGTGTGGTGAAGATAGAGCATAGCCAGACTATATGATTTTGTAGGGATAACTTTCTTTGGCCATGTTATTTTGAGAAGACATAATTGCTTTGTTAGTATGCTTGAAGTATTATTATTTTTATGTCAATATAAACTTTTGTCTTGAATCTTTCGAATCTGAATATTCATATCACAATTAAGAAGATTTGCATTGAAATTATGCCAAGTAGCACTCCACATCAAAAAATTTCTTTTTATCATTTACCTACTCGAGGACGAGCAGGAATTAAGCTTGGGGATGCCTGATACGTCTCCAACGTATCTATAATTTTTGATTGCTCCATGCTATATTATCTACTGTATTGGACTATATTGGGCTTTATTTTCCACTTTTATATTATTTTTGGGACTAACTTGTTAACCGGAGGCCCAACCCAGAATTGCTGTTTTTTGCCTATTCCAGTGTTTCGAAGAAACGGAATATCAAACGGAGTCCAAACGGAATGAAACCTTTGGGAACGTGATTTTCTCACGAACGTGATCCAGGAGACTTGGACCCTACACCAAGGCATCAGAGAGGCGGTCACGAGGGTGGGGGCGCCCCCCTAGGACGCGCCCCCTGCCTCGTGGGCCCCTCGGTGCTCCACCGACGTACTTCTTCCTCCTATATATACCTATGTACCCCCAAACGAACAGATACGGAGCCAAAAACCTAATTCCACTGCCGCAACTTTCTGTATCCACGAGATCCCATCTTGGGGCCTGTTCCAGAGCTCCGCCGGAGAGGGCCGTCGTCATGGAGGGCTTCTACATCATCATAGCCTCTCTGATGAAGTGTGAGTAGTTTACCTCAGACCTTCGGGTCCATAGTTAGTAGCTAGATGGCTTCTTCTCTCTTTTTGGATCTCAATACAAAGTTCCCCCCCTCTCTTGTGGAGATCTATTCGATGTAATCTTCTTTTTGCGGTGTGTTTGTTGAGGCCGATGGATTGTGGGTTTATGATCAAGTTTATCTATGAATAATATTTGAATCTTCTCTGAATTCTTTTATGTATGATTGGTTATCTTTGCAAGTCTCTTCGAATTATCCATTTGGTTTGGCCAACTAGATTGGTAGTTCTTGCCATGGGAGAAGTGCTTAGCTTTGGGTTCGATCTTGCGGTGTCCTTTCCCAGTGACAGAAGGGGCATCAAGGCACGTATTGTATCGTTGCCATCGAGTATAACAAGATGGGGTTTATTTCAGATTGCATGAATTTATCTCTCTACATCATGTCATCTTGCTTAAAGCATTACTCTGTTTTTAACTTAATACTCTAGATGCATGCTGGATAGCGGGTGATGAGTGGAGTAATAGTAGTAGATGCAGAATCGTTTCGGTCTACTTGTCACGGATGTGATGCCTATATACATGATCATGCCTAGATATTCTCATAACTATGCTCAATTCTGTCAATTGCTCAACAGTAATTTGTTCACCCACCGTAGAATACTTATGCTCTTGAGAGAAGCCACTAGTGAAACCTATGGCCCCCGGGTCTATTCTCATCATATCAATCTCCATCACTTTAATCTTGTTTTGCTTTTTTACTTTGCCTTTTACTTTTCACTTTGCATCTCTATACCAAAAATACCAAAAATATTATATCTATCAGATCTCACTCTCGTAAGTGACCGTGAAGGGATTGACAACCCCTAATCGTGTTGGTTGCGAGTAGCTATCGTTTTGTGCAGGTACGAGGGACTTGAGCGTGTCCTCCTACTGGATTGATACCTTGGTTCTCAAAAACTGAGGGAAATACTTATGCTACTCTGCTGCATCATCCCTTCCTCTTCGGGGAAATCCAACGCAAGCTCAAGAGGTAGCACTAGCCTACAAAATGATTAACCCCCAAATTTTCTTGCCGGCAACAAAGCCAGAAGTCGGCATACTTGCCAGCCTTAAAAAAGAATGATCCCCAAGATTTCTCGCCGGCAACAAAGCTAGCGGCTGGCACAATTGCCAGCCTTTTCAGAAAGAACAACCATAGTCAACGGTCAAGGCCTCCCTAGTTCATGACGTCTTGGTCGAGTATCTCCTTTTGTCGATTCTCAAACCAACTTCTTCTCTTCGGGGACATGTTGGTCAAGTCTACGGTCACAATTGCTAGCACCACCTCTTTTGCTCTGGTGTCTGCATTGGCAGCCTCGATCGCGAGCTTCTTCGTTTGGACAACCTCCTTCATGTCGAGCTTCCTCCTCTTGACGACCTCCTTTATGTCAAGCCTTTTCGTTTGGAGCTCCAAGTATATCTTCATTTGCTCCTCCTTTCCTTGGCGCTTCCTCTCGTCCCTCACTTCCTTTTGAGTCATCATGTCGTGTAAAGTTTCTTGCAAGGAGATAGATGGCGTATCACGCTTCTCGTCAATCTTCGAGTTGGTCTTGCCTCTCGGCCTCTTCACCCCATCTTCATCCCCAGCCACGTCCATCAGCCCTCCTTATTTAGCGCAGCATATTGATATTTGAACTTGGGGGAATCTTTGATGAGCGTCCAACAATGGGTTAGGGTGAATGGCGTGTTCTTATGATGGGTCTTGAAGGCTTCCAAAGGTTGGAATGCCTACACAATCAAAGAGTAGCACTACAAAAAAATACACTTCCGTGATGATTCGTGTTTGTCACAGTAGGTCACTTTTTTTTGTCATGCATGTACATCCATGACAAATTTATGACAGAATCAAGATAGTCATACATGTGCTGTAGTAGAAGTGTTCCATGACATTACCAAAATTATCATCATGGAAGTGTCCACTTCCATGACGATAAATCGCGCGTCACAGAAGTGCTTTCGTCAAGGGTGACCGACACGTGGCATCCACCGTAACGGAACGCCGTTAAGCTATCGGGTCGGGTTTTGGATCCGATAACCCGTTAATAGCCCCGACCAATGGGGATTTCCACGTGTAAAATAATCATTGGCTAGAGGAAACACGTGTCGGCTCATCATCGGGGCAGATGTCATCCACTCACTGGACAGAAGGTGCCTATGATACGTCGACACGTGGCACGGCCCAACAAGTTTAAATGGGCCGGTCCAACTAAAGGCCCACAAGATTTTGCGGGCCATAATGGGCCGGCCCAGCTAAAGGCCCACGAGATTTTGCGGACCATAATGGGCTGGCCCAGCTAAAGGCCCACAAGATTTCGCGAGCCATAATGGGCTGAAGGCCCATAAGATTTTCGTGTGCCATAATAGGCCGGCCCAAGTAAAGGCCCACGGTGACTCTAGCCCATAATGAACAGTAATTTTCTTCATACCCGTTAACAGCCCGTGATTTACATGGGCCGTTTCCAGTCCGTGTTAGCTTTCGGCCTATTGACGGCCCATACGTTCTTGGGATCCTTTTCGGCCCTTGATTACTTCCGGCCCGTTACTGGCTTGTTCCCCTAATGGGCCAAATTCGGCCCATGGCAAGAGTCGGCCCGTTACTGGCCTGTTACCCTAATGGGCGAAATTCGGCCCATGGCAAGAGTCAGCCCGTTTCTGGCCTGTTAACCCATTGCGCCGTTTCTAGTCCGTCCTATATTCTGGCCCATTAACGACCCGTTATGCTTGTGACAAAATTAAGCCTTTGCTATCCTACGGCCTATTACCGTGCTGGGCCGATACCAATTACGCCCGATTATGGCCCATGTAGACCCATTTATCCGACGGCCCGAGGCCCACCGATTACAGGCCCATTTATCGACGGCCCGTAGGAGACCCATGGATTCTACGGCCCGTATATGGCCCATGGTAGTTGCGGCCACTAGCAAACTAGGGAAAAAGAAGACTAGGAAATAAATAAGGTCGAAACTAACGCTAGGCTATTAAGGCGATTGCACAGATTACGTCCACTCGGCATCAAAGATCGCCACCAGTGCAAATATAGGGAACACCCTACACTATACAAAAATGGCTTGCTGTTTTCTTTAGGCGGTGGCTGCACGTTAAGAATAAATTTTGTGTCGCACCAAAACAAATTACAACTATATAACAAAAGGAAGGTTGGCATAAAACTTAATAGTCTAGCAGATAAATGCACCACCAGAAGTTCATAAGCTCAGTTCATTTGACCTGACTGTTACGTTTTCATGCTGTATTGTCCGATGGAGCACCATAACCCTCGCCTTCATTTCCCCTAGGCTCCTGAACAACATAGCTAATTTCTGATAGTCTGGTTTCAAAACCATGCATATCTTGACGACATTGAGCAATGTTTCTCCTTGTTTCACAAAGGGTCTCTGTTAGGGAATGGACTTGTGTCTGGAGCGCAGATACAACATTGCTTTGAGCTTGCATATCTTGATCATGAGGAAGTTTGGACGATATTGCCTTAACAACCAACCCAGTATTACGCAGGAACGTGCTTTTGGCACTGTTAGTGGACAGGTACTGACCCAGGGCAGCAAGAGCTGACATTGCGGTTGTAGTTGCCTCGCCACCTTCAAAAGGTGGCGGTTCCACCATTTTTTCCATAGCTCAATGAAAAGTTGAGGTTTTACATTAGTAGTACCAGGACAGAAGATATTAAGGAGGCAGCAAAACCAAACAAAATAGCTTTGGTCTATATACAGAACTTATTCTGGTGAACCCACACTACTAGGGAAAAGGCTAGCAGCAGCGCGGGTTTTAGACCTATCAGTAGAGCGGGGTGGTGCGCTACTGATAAGGCGCTACAGCTAATGAATAGCAGTAGCGTGCCTCCACCCACGCTACGGCTAAATCGACTTAGTAGCAGCGAGTTCCAGGAGGAGCGCTGCTGGTACTTAGTAGTAGCGCTTCTCCCTGCCCGCGCTGCTACTATTATTTCGTATTTTATTTCTTTTTTATTTCATGTTGTATTCGTACACCTTTACACAAAT
The DNA here is from genome assembly GCF_018294505.1 of Triticum aestivum. NCBI lineage: Eukaryota > Viridiplantae > Streptophyta > Magnoliopsida > Poales > Poaceae > Triticum > Triticum aestivum. The sequence continues at coordinate 382,432,306 of NC_057800.1, read as the reverse complement.
TTTCATACAACAGGAATTTACAAATTATTTTTACATCATAATGAGTTATTACATCACGGGGTGAAAGAACCGTGTGGACTAGTTTCAAGTGGACAGACATCCACTTGAAACTAATCCGTGATTCTTTCACCCAATGATATAATAAATATCATCATCATCATCATATCATTAACAACTTACCATCATCATCATCATATCATTGGTCACTAGTCGTAATCACAAGTACTCCTCACATCTTCAACTCTAACACATTGTATCACATAATAAACATATTGTACCTCATAGGACCTACTACATTCTCTTAGGACCTACTATATTCTCTAAGGTAAAATAGCAAAAAACAAGATAGCCCCTTGCTCTCCATTATGGAGAATGCAGATTATCCTGTCTCCAATTCTTGCCTTTCGCTTAATGTTGCTTCCAAGAACCTCCTTACGAATGTCCAAACATTTTTCCCACTCTTTGATTAGCATGTGTTCACCGGTTTCAGAAATTCGATATGCACAGGTGAGATCCATAGGATGACCTGGCTGTAGGTTCAAAACTTCAAGGCGACCATTGTAATACATCAGATGAGGCACACAATCCATCGGGATTTTCTGTTGAAAAACATAGTAATAACTTCGTAGTTAGCAATGATGTACTAGTTTTAGAAGTATGCAAAAGATGCACGGATGTCGTAATAGTAGAATATCTTACCAGGGTATCTCCATAGAAGTTATCGTGGTTCAACACGTGCACTAGTGGCACGTATTCACCATAATTTGGAGGAGTTCGATAATAGGTATTGTAATTCTCAAAAAAAGTACAATAAGCAATCAGATGATTTTTCTCCTTATAAGTTAATTCGGAGCCATCAGTGTAGTGGGTTTTGTCTACCATCTTCTGCACATTCTTTGAAGATTCAAAATAAGCTGTCAATGGAAATAAGCTGTCAACTATTTTGAAATAAACAATATAAATTAGTTAATAACTATGTTTGAGAAACTCACATTGCGGTAGAATCGGAAGCGTATCAACAAGGACCCAAATGTCCATATTGTCTTGCTCGATGTCAGGATCACCAAGATCCATGCTGACAATCATACCCTCATAAAAACCATACATTTTGCAAAGTGCTTCCCAATTTTGGCAACCAAAATGGGTTACGCTCTGAGAATTGTACAGCTTTACTTCAAAATCGATATCATGATGGGTCCTTAGGTGTATTTTCTTTGTTTGAAAATTTTCATGGTCTTCAAAACCCATCCTCTCCAAGACACAGCGTCTTGCATGGCATGGGATAAGCTAGTCGAATTGTAAAAGATGAAAATTAGACGTTGAAATAGTTGAAGTCATGCTTAATTACGAAAAAAACACTTGTCGTTGTTGCGTACCGTTTCAACATCGAAGGTCTCCTCGAGCTTAATGCTGAAGTGCCGATCTTCATCCAGCTGAAGAACCTGTCGCACATACCTCGATCATCATGGCACCAACTGCACTCCCTCGGGAGACTGTCGTCGTCCGAGTATGACATTTCCTACGTTCATAATTCAAAGATTAAACTTGTACATATTCTAGCACAAGTCATGCCAGAATTCACGGAAAAATCCCATCGAGCGCCTGAAATTTGCCGGAACGGAAATTAATCAACACTCCGGCAAAACATAGGCCACTTGGAGGTGTAACCAAAACATGAAATAATTGCTTAAACTAAAAAATAACACCAAATATGGCATGTTCAACTAGTTCTATTAATTCAACTAGTTCTATTAATTCAACTAGTTCTTACTAAATATAAACTTAGTATAAAAAGAAAAAAACTAGTTCTTTCTAAAAATGAAGTAGTTCAACTAGTTATTAATTTACTTACTATACTAGTTCAACTAAAACTTAACTAGTTCAACTAAAACTAAACTAGTTCTATTAATTCAACTAGTTCTTACTAAATATAAACTTACTATAAATAGAAAGAAACTAGCACATCTACTACTACTAATTAACATCTAACTACTACATCTGCTACTAATTAACATGTACTACTGCTAATTATACAACTAGTTTACCATCACTACTAGTAATTAATATCCACTGTTGGAAATATGCCCTAGAGGCAATAATAAAAGGATTACAATTATATTTGCTTGTTCATGATAATTGTCTTTTATTCATGCTATAATTGTGTTATCCGGAAATCGTAATACATGTGTGAATACATAGACACCAACATGTCCCTAGTAAGCCTCTAGTTGACTAGCTCGTTGATAAACATATAGTCATGGTTTCCTGACTATGGACATTGAATGTCATTGATAACGAGATCACATCATTAGGAGAATGATGTGATGGACAAGACCCAATCCTAAACATAGCACAAGATCGTATAGTTCGTTTGCTAGAGTTTTTCCAATGTCAAGTATATTTTCCTTAGACCATGAGATCGTGTAACTCCCAGATACCGTAGGAGTGCTTTGGGTGTACCAAACGTCACAACGTAACTGGGTGACTATAAAGGTATACTACGGGTATCTCCGAAAGTGTCTGTTGGGTTGACACGGATCAAGACTGGGATTTGTCACTCCGTATGACGGAGAGGTATCTCTGGGCCCACTCGGTAATGCATCATCATAGTGAGCTCAAAGTGACCAAGTGTCTGGTCACGGGATCATGCATTACGGTACGAGTAAAGTGACTTGCCGGTAATGAGATTGAACGAGGTATTGGGATACCGACGATCGAATCTCGGGCAAGTAACGTACCGATTGACAAAGGGAATTGTATACGGGGTTGCTTGAATCCTCGACATCGTGGTTCATCCGATGAGATCATCAAGGAGCATGTGGGAGCCAACATGGGTATCCAGATCCCGCTGTTGGTTATTGACCGGAGAGCCATCTCGGTCATGTCTACATGTCTCCCGAACCCGTAGGGTCTACACACTTAAGGTTCGGTGACGCTAGGGTTGTAGAGATATGAATATGCAGTAACCCGAAAGTTGTTCGGAGTCCTGAATGAGATCCCGGATGTCACGAGGAGTTCCGGAATGGTCCAGAGGTGAAGAATTATATATAGGAAGTGCAGTTTCGGCCATCGGGAGAGTTTCGGGGGTCACCGGTATTGTACCGGGACCACCGGAAGGGTCCCGGGGGTCCACCGGGTGGAGCCACCCTTCCCAGAGGGCCTCATGGGCTAAAGTGGGGAGGGGAACCAGCCCATAGTGGGCTGGTGCACCCCCCTTGGCCCACCCCATGCGCCTAGGGTTGGGAACCCTTGGGTGGGGGGGGGGCGCCCCACCTGGCTTGGGGGGCACTCCACCCCTTGGCCGCCGCCCCCCCTAGGAGATCCCATCTCCTAGGGCCGGTGCACCCCCTAGGGGGCCTATATAAAAGGGGGGGAGGGAGGGGGCAGCCGCACCCTTTTTGACTCTTGGCGCCTCCCTCTCCCCTGCTACACCTGTCCCTCTTGTAGTAGAACAGCGAAGCCCTGCTGCGGTGACTCCTGCATCCACCACCACGCCGTCGTGCTGCTGGATCTTCATCAACCTCTCCTTCCCCCTTGCTGGATCAAGAAGGAGGAGACGTCACGCTGACCATACGTGTGTTGAACGCGGAGGTGCCGTCCGTTCGGCGCTAGGATCTCCGGTGATTTGGATCACGTCAAGTACGACTTCCTCATCCCCGTTCTTTGAACGCTTCCGCACGTGATCTACAAAGGTATGTAGATGCAATCCGATCACTTGTTGCTAGATGAACTCATAGATGGATCTTGGTGAAACCGTAGGAAATTTTTTGTTTTTCTGCAACGTTCCCCAACAGTGGCATCATGAGCTAGGTCTATGCGTAGTTCTCTTTGCACGAGTAGAACACAATTTGTTGTGGGCGTAGATGTTGTCAACTTTCTTGCCGCTACTAGTCTTATTTTGCTTCAGCAGTATTGTGGGATGAAGCGGCCCGGACCAACCTTACACGTACGCTTACGTGAGACCGGTTCCACCGACTGACATGCACTAGTTGCATAAGGTGGCTGGCGGGTGTCTGTCTCTCCCACTTTAGTTGGAGCGGATTCGATGAAAAGGGTCCTTATGAAGGGTAAATAGAAGTTGACAAATCACGTTGTGGCTTTCGCGTAGGTAAGAAAATGTTCTTGCTAGAACCCTATTGCAGCCACGTAAAACTTGCAACAACAATTAGAGGGCGTCTAACTTGTTTTTGCAGCAAGTGTTTTGTGATGTGATATGGCCAAAGTTGTGATGAATGATGAATGATATATATGTGATGTATGAGATGTTCATGCTATTGTAATAGGAATCACGACTTGCATGTCGATGAGTATGACAACCGGCAGGAGCCATAGGAGTTGTCTTTATTTTTTGTATGACCTGCGTGTCATTGAGAAACGCCATGTAAATTACTTTACTTTATTGCTAAACGTGTTAGCCATAGTAGTAGAAGTAATAGTTGGCGAGCAACTTCATGGAGACACGACGATGGAGATCATGGTGTCATGCCGGTGACAAGATGATCATGGAGCCCCAAGATGGAGATCAAAGGAGCTATGTGATATTGGCCATATCATGTCACTATTATTATTTGATTGCATGTGATGTTTATCATGTTTTTGCATCTTGTTTACTTAGAACGACGGTAGTAAATAAGATGATCCCTCATAATAATTTCAAGAAAGTGTTCCCCCTAACTGTGCACCATTGCGACAGTTCGTTGTTTCGAAGCACCACATGATGATCGAGTGTGATAGATTCCAACATTCACATACAACGGGTGTAAGACAGATTTACACATGCAAACACTTAGATTGACTTGACGAGCCTAGCATGTACAGACATGGCCTCGGAACACAGAAGACTGAAAGGTCGAGCATGAGTCGTATAGAAGATACGATCAACATGAAGATGTTCACCGATGTTGGCTAGTCCGTCTCACGTGATGATCGGAAACGGCCTAGTTAACTCGGATCATGTTATACTTAGATGACTGGAGGGATGTCTATCTGAGTGGGAGTTCATTGAATAATTTGATTTAGATGAACTTAATTATCATGAACTTAGTCTAAAATCTTTACAACATGTATTGTAGATCAAATGGCCAACGTTGTCCTCAACTTCAACGCGTTCCTAGAGAAAACCAAGCTGAAAGACGATGGCAGCAACTATACGGACTGGGTCCGGAACCTGAGGATCATCCTCATAGCTGCCAAGAAAGATTATGTCCTACAAGCACCGCTAGGTGAAGCACCTGTTCTCCCTGCAGAACAAGACGTTATGAACGCTTGGCAGACACGTACCGATGATTACTCCCTCGTTCAGTGCGGCATGCTTTACAGCTTAGAATTGGGGCTCCAAAAGCGTTTTGAGAGACACAGAGCATATGAGATGTTCGAAGAGCTGAAAATGGTTTTTCAAGCTCATGCCCAGGTCGAGAGATATGAAGTCTCCGACGAGTTCTTCAGCTGTAAGATGGAGGAAAATAGTTCTGTCAGTGAGCACATACTCACTATGTCAGGGTTACATAACCGCTTGACTCAGCTAGGAGTTAATCTCCGGGATGACGCGGTCATTGACAGAATCCTTCAGTCGCTTCCACCGAGCTACAAGAGCTTTGTGATGAACTTCAATATGTAGGGGATGGAAAAGACCATTCCTGAAGTATTTGCAATGCTGAAATTAGCAGAGGTAGAAGTCAGAAAGGAACATCAAGTGTTTATGGTGAATAAAACCACTAAGTTCAAAAAGGGCAAGGGTAAGAAGAACTTCAAGAAGGACGGCAAGGGAGTTGCCGCGCCCGGTAAGCAAGCTGCCGGGAAGAAGCCAAAGAATGGACCCAAGCCCGAGACTGAGTGCTTTTATTGCAACGAAAGTGGTCACTGGAAGCGGAACTGCCCCAAATACTTAGCGGACAAGAAGGCCGGCAAACTATGTGATATACATGTAATTGATGTGTACCTTACCAGTACTCGTAGTAGCTCCTGGGTATTTGATACCGGTGCAGTTGCTCACATTTGTAACTCAAAGCAGGAGCTGCGAAATAAGCGGAGACTGGCGAAGGACGAGGTGACGATGCGCGTCGGGAATGGTTCCAAGGTCGATGTGATCACCGTCGGCACGCTACCTCTACATTTTCCTGCGGGATTAGTTTTGAACCTCAATAATTGTTATTTAGTGCGAAGTTTGAGCATGAACATTGTATCAGGATCTCGTTTAATACAAGATGGCTACTCATTTAAATCCGAGAATAATGGTTGTTCTATTTATATGAGAGATATGTTTTATGGTCATGCTCCGATGGTGAATGGTTTATTCTTAATGAATCTCGAGCGTAATGCTACACATATTCATAGTGTGAGTACCAAAAGATGTAAGGTTGATAATGATAGTCCCATATACTTGTGGCACTGCCGCCTTGGTCACATAGGTGTCAAACGCATGAAGAAGCTCCATGCAGATGGACTTTTAGAGTCTCTTGATTACAAATCATTTGACATGTGCGAACCATGCCTCATGGGTAAAATGACCAAGACTCCATTCTCAGGAACAATGGAGCGAGCAACCAACTTATTGGAAATCATACATACTGATGTGTGCGGTCCAATGAGTGTTGAGGCTCGCGGTGGCTATCATTATGTTCTCACCCTCACTGATCACTTGAGTAGATATGGGTATGTCTATTTAATGAAACACAAGTCTGAGACCTTTGAAAAGTTCAAGGAATTTCAGAGTGAGGTTGAGAATCAACGTGACAGGAAAATCAAGTTCTTGCGATCAGATCGTGGAGGAGAATACTCGAGTCACGAATTTGGCACACACTTAAGAAAATGTGGAATAGTTTCACAACTGACGCCGCCTGGAACACCTCAGCATAATGGTGTGTCCGAACGTCGTAATAGCACTCTATTAGATATGGTGCGATCTATGATGTCTCTTACCAATTTACCGCTATCATTTTGGGGCTATGCTTTAGAGACTGCCGCATTCACTTTAAATAGGGCTCCGTCGAAATCCGTTGAGACGACACCGTATGAATTATGGTTTGGGAAGAAACCTAAGCTGTCGTTTCTAAAAGTTTGGGGATGCGATGCTTATGTCAAGAAACTTCAACCTGAAAAGCTCGAACCCAAGTCGGAAAAATGCGTCTTCATAGGATACCCTAAAGAAACTATTGGGTATACCTTCTACCTCAGATCCGAAGGCAAGATCTTTGTTGCCAAGAATGGATCCTTTCTAGAGAAAGGGTTTCTCTCGAAAGAAGTAAGTGGGAGGAAAGTAGAACTTGATGAAGTATTACCTCTTGAACCGGAAAGTGGTGCAACTCAAGAAAATGTTCCTGAGGTGCCTGCACCAACTAGAGAGGAAGTTAATGATGATGATCATGAAACTTCAGATCAAGTTGCTACTGAACTTCGTAGGTCCACAAGGACACGTTCCGCACCAGAGTGGTACGGCAACCCTGTCTTGGAAATCATGTTGTTAGACAACGGTGAACCTTCGAACTATGAAGAAGCGATGGCGGGCCCGGATTCCGACAAATGGCTGGAAGCCATGAAATCCGAGATAGGATCCATGTATGAAAACGAAGTATGGACTTTGACTGACTTGCCCGTTGAGCGGCGAGCCATAGAAAATAAATGGATCTTTAAAAAGAAGACAGACGCGGATGGTAATCTGACCATCTATAAAGCTCGGCTTGTCGCTAAGTGTTATCGACAAGTTCAAGGGGTTGACTACAATGAGACTTTCTCACCAGTAGCGAAGCTGAAGTCCGTCCGAATCATGTTAGCAATTGCCGCATTCTATGATTATGAGATATGGCAAATGGACGTCAAACGTCATTCCTTAATGGTTTCCTTAAGGAAGAATTGTATATGATGCAGCCGGAAGGTTTTGTCGATCCTAAAAATGCTGACAAGGTGTGCAAGCTCCAACGCTCGATTTATGGGCTGGTGCAAGCATCTCGGAGTTGGAACATTCGCTTTGATGAGATGATCAAAGCGTTTGGGTTTATGCAGACTTATGGAGAAGCCTGCGTTTACAAGAAAGTGAGTGGGAGCTCTGTAGCATTTCTCATATTATATGTAGATGACATACTTTTGATGGGAAATGATATAGAGCTTTTGGACAGCATTAAGGCCTACTTGAATAAGAGTTTTTCAATGAAGGACCTTGGAGAAGCTGCTTATATATTAGGCATCAAGATCTATAGAGATAGATCAAGACGCCTCATAGGTCTTTCACAAAGCACATACCTTGATACGATATTGAAGAAGTTCAATATGGATAAGTCTAAGAAGGGGTTCTTGCCTGTGTTGCAAGGTGTGAAATTGAGCTCAACTCAATGTCCGACCACGGCAGAAGATATAGAAGAGATGAGTGTCATCCCCTATGCCTCAGCCATAGGTTCTATTATGTATGCCATGCCGTGTACCAGACCTAATGTAAACCTTGCCGTAAGTTTGGTAGGTAGGTACCAAAGTAATCCCGGCAAGGAACACTGGACAGCGGTCAAGAATATCCTAAAGTACCTGAAAAGGACTAAGGAAATGTTTCTCATTTATGGAGGTGACGAAGAGCTCGTCGTAAAGGGTTACGTCGACGCTAGCTTCGACACAGATCTGGATGACTCTAAGTCACAAACCGGATACGTGTATATTTTGAATGGTGGGGCAGTAAGCTGGTGCAATTGCAAGAAGAGCGTCGTGGCGGGATCTACATGTGAAGCGGAGTACATGGCAGCCTCGGAGGCAGCGCATGAAGCAATTTGGGTGAAGGTGATCATCACCGACCTAGGAGTCATACCCAATGCGTCGGGGCTAATCAAACTCTTCTTTGACAACACTTGAGCTATTGCACTTGCCAAGGAGCCCAGGTTTCACAAGAAGACCATGCACATCAAGCGTCGCTTCAACTCCATTCGTGAAAATGTTCAAGATGCAGACATAGATATTTGTAAAGTACATACGGACCTAAATGTAGCAGATCCGTTGACTAAACCTCTCCCTAGAGCAAAACATGATCAACACCAGAATTCCATGGGTGTTCGATTCATCACAATGTAACTAGATTATTGACTCTAGTGCAAGTGGGAGACTGTTGGAAATATGCCCTAGAGGCAATAATAAAAGGATTATTATTATATTTCCTTGTTCATGATAATTGTATTTTATTCATGCTATAATTGTGTTATCCGGAAATCGTAATACATGTGTGAATACATAGACACCAACATGTCCCTAGTAAGCCTCTAGTTGACTAGCTCATTGATCAACAGATAGTCATGGTTTCCTGACTATGGACATTGGATGTCATTGATAACGAGATCACATCATTAGGAGAATGATGTGATGGACAAGACCCAATCCTAAACATAGCACAAGATCGTATAGTTCGTTTGCTAGAGTTTTTCCAATGTCAAGTATATTTTCCTTAGACCATGAGATCGTGTAACTCCCGGATACCGTAGGAGTGCTTTGGGTGTACCAAACGTCACAACGTAACTGGGTGACTATAAAGGTATACTACGGGTATCTCCGAAAGTGTCTGTTGGGTTGACACGGATCAAGATTGGGATTTGTCACTCCGTATAACGGAGAGGTATCTCTGGGCCCACTCGGTAATGCATCATCATAGTGAGCTCAAAGTGACCAAGTGTCTGGTCACGGGATCATGCATTACGGTACGAGTAAAGTGACTTGCCGATAACGAGATTGAACGAGGTATTGGGATACCGACGATCGAATCTCGGGCAAGTAACATACCGATTGACAAAGGGAATTGTATACGGGGTTGCTTGAATCCTTGACATCGTGGTTCATCCGATGAGATCATCAAGGAGCATGTGGGAGCCAACATGGGTATCCAGATCCCGCTGTTGGTTATTGACCGGAGAGCCATCTCGGTCATGTCTACATGTCTCCCGAACCCGTAGGGTCTACACACTTAAGGTTCGGTGACGCTAGGGTTGTAGAGATATGAATATGCAGTAACCCGAAAGTTGTTCGGAGTCCTGGATGAGATCCCGGACGTCACGAGGAGTTCCGGAATGGTCCGGAGGTGAAGAATTATATATAGGAAGTGCAGTTTCGGCCATCGGGAGAGTTTCGGGGGTCACCGGTATTGTACCGGGACCACCAGAAGGGTCCCGGGGGTCCACCGGGTGGGGCCACCCATCCCGGAGGGCCCCATGGGCTAAAGTGGGGAGGGGAACCAGCCCATAGTGGGCTGGTGCGCCCCCCTTGGCCCACCCCATGCGCCTAGGGTTGGGAACCCTAGGGTGGGGGGGCGCCCCACCTGGCTTGGGGGGCACTCCACCCCTTGGCCGCCGCCCCCCTAGGAGATCCCATCTCCTAGGGCCGGCGCACCCCCTAGGGGGCCTATATAAAGGGGGGGGAGGGAGGGGGCAGCCGCACCCTTTTTGACTCTTGGCGCCTCCCTCTCCCCTGCTACACCTGTCCCTCTCGCAGTAGAACAGCGAAGCCCTGCTGCGGTGACTCCTGCATCCACCACCACGCCGTCGTGCTGCTGGATCTTCATCAACCTCTCCTTCCCCCTTGCTGGATCAAGAAGGAGGAGACATCACGCTGACCGTACGTGTGTGGAACTCGAAGGTGCCGTCCGTTCGGCGCTAGGATCTCCGGTGATTTGGATCACGTCGAGTACGACTTCCTCATCCCCGTTCTTTGAACGCTTCCGTGCGTGATCTATAAAGGTATGTAGATGCAATCCGATCACTCGTTGCTAGATGAACTCATAGATGGATCTTGGTGAAACCATAGGAAATTTTTTGTTTTTCTGCAACATTCCCCAACATCCACTACTTCTAAAAATCATTATTTATGAACCCTAAATTAACATCTACTACTACTAAAATCATCTACTAACTAAGCAAAGAGAGAGGGGGTTGGGAAGGGGTGGGGGCTTACAGAGGGAGAGACGGTGGCGGGGAGGTGCTCGGCGACGGAGGGGCGGCGAGGGCGGGCTCTGGATCGGGAGGGCGGCGGTCCTGGGCGGCGGGCTCGGCGGGCTCGATCGAGGGCGGCGGCGGTGAGGTTGAGGGCGGGCGGCGGCGGCGGCAGTGAGGGCGCAGGCGCGCTCGGGCTCGGGCGGCGGGGACAGGGAGTAGGGGAATAGGCCGGTGGGGGGGGGGGAGGAGGACTTAGCAAAATTTTGATGTGGGGGGTGGTTAACTCGAACTAGCAGTAGCGCATGTAGAGAAGACGCGCTATAGCTAACTTATCTACAGCGCGTTTTGGGGAAAACCGCTACTGCTAATGGAAGCAGTTTTTTTTCTTTAGTTTAGTAAAAACATCAAAAATATACATTGATCATCATTGATCTTTTTGTGTATAATCTAAATAGTCAACATGAATCCTCACTATACCTGTATAGGTACAGGCGAGGATTCATATTGCAACCACAAATCATACACATAGTTCAATGAAGACCAAGTGCTCGAGATAGGTTGAGAAGCAACATATTTAAGGTGGTAAACACCTTGTTCGCTTAGCAGTATGGGACTGAACTTAATTAGTTGCAGTCATACTTAGCAGCAGCAAGTTTTGAGCAAAACCACTGCTACTAAGTTCTTTAGCAGTAGCGCGTCCACGGGAAGGGCGCTACTACTATATCTTTCCTGGAGGCAACACCGTGGCAATTATAGTAGTAGCGCTCTTTTCCCCTAGAGCTCTACTGCTACTCAGTTATTAGCAGCGCTCTTTTCTAAAGCTCGTTGCTGCTAATTAGCAGTAGCGTCTGTTTTTAGACCACGCTGCTGCTAAGATTCAGTGTATAAGATTTTCCCTAGTAGTGCCATGTAAAATATTAGTTGTATTTTATTGCAAAGTACATAATAAAACCAGGTTCCAAACATATGACCATGTACCATCGCTAATGTATTGTCTATTTCTTCACATTGTATTGAGGGCTAAGGATAAAGAGACGAAGTTTATAATACGGTAAGCATAGTATGACGTCATTCATATCACAAAACAACTGAGAACAGATAAACATGCAATTGTAACGTTGTGTGGGCAAGTACAGCACGGAACTAGATTACGGGTCAAGATCAAAGGAACACCACTCCTCTCTTTTGAACCTTGTAAGGTGCAATGATACGCTAAGACAATTGTGTATAAAATTGAAAAGAGTAATAGACATTGGCTGCAAACCATGCAGTTCAAGACACAAGTCAGAGTAAGTAGTAGTTAAAAGGCATGAGGATAAAGGACTTACAAGAGCGGCTTTGACTGGTGTAGTCATGCCCTTCTTCTTGCTGGTGTGATAGTCCTTGAAGATTTCCACAGCATTTGGTTTAGGTACTTTTTGGTCCTCGCGGGCTTTCCTCTGCATTTGGAACAAGTCAATATAGATCTGATAATATGGTACAACAAAAAGAGTGAAACAACAGCTAATTACAAGAGCCTCGCAGTGTGCAATATAGCTACGAGATCCCGTCGTCTGTTGGAATTTCACTTTCGTACGGTTGGCCTTGTTCTTTGAAGAGTTCACCTACAAGAAGATATATTTGTGTGGCACATGAATAAATAGGACTTCATCATGTGATCTGATGACATATATACAATGTACCTGATACTTCGGATCGGACCAGTGTTTAACAAGGCCTCTCCAGTCTTCATCAGATATATTTTCCACTGGAGATGTTTGGGCAAGTTCATTGTTAGCCTTGCCTTCAAAGTGAGTTTTCCTCAAGTTATACAAATACTATCATAGAGCAGACTTGAAAACATGGGTGCAAGCTTGTCTGGTTGCATCATCTTGGCTATCCAACTTGAACCTCATCTGTTGAAAATTATGGGAGTCTCATTATCAGCAACCTAGAAAGTATTGGACAGAGCAAGACGATATTACTAGTTTCCATACATAACCATACTTACAGATAAATGGTCGAGGAAGATGTTGAACTGGGTTTCATCTTTGTCATTCCTGTACTGAATCCATGTTGGGAGGATACGTACATGACACCTAACAGCAACCGCTGCCTCTGATACTAACTTGGCTGACTCTGTAGCATCACGTGGCCTTTTTAAACCTGCCTCAAAACGGATCTCCATTCTCCCTCCTCTAGATTTAGTTAACCTATCGAGCATTATCCCTGATGTTTGTTTCCTCTTGCGCCTAGGTGCTAGTCCAACAACAAACATAGGAAGTGTTAGTGTACATCAAACTGTGAGACTACATATAAAGAAGCATGCAACTGTAACTTGACTCCAGCAACTACCTTCTTACTGTTGAAGCTCACAAGGTTGATCTGATATTGCCAACTCGTCTTGTGTCAAGAGTGCTTGGGAAGTAGTGTCAGGTGGCAAGGGAGCTTGGGAACGTGCTGCTAGCTCAGTTGACGCACGAGTACGTCGTGCAGCTGGTAGTACTGTGGTAGGTGTTGCAAGAACTAGGGATGTCTCTGCTTGTTTGGTGGCAGCTATTTGTTTCTGTTTGTCTTTTTTGCAACTTGTGTAGCATGGGATGCTGTGTTTGTAGAATTTTCTGCTGGACTTTGACCTTCTATTGCACCATCAGTACCAGCAGATTCTGCAGGATTCATCCGCTTCTCATTCCCTGCCATTCTGTGTTTCTTCCTCTTTCTCTGTGCCATGTTAAGTTAAGCTGACAAGAAAAACAAATAACAATTTAGTTATTCAGAACAAATTGATGCGTGATGCAGACAAACTGAACTTTGATGTTAGACAACCACATGATAGGAGGATGTAATATGTACAAAAAACAGGACAAAAGAGATAACCAGAACTATGATGTGTAAACTAAGAAGAAGACATTTCACCAAATTAGAAGCAATGCAATGGAAGGTAGACACCATATGAAAGATGCTACAAATATCGCTCTGCCAAGTTAACAGTGTCTCATCATAAATGGCATTTAAACAAATGTGAAGTAGTACAAGAAATAAATCATATGCAAGATGCAAACAACATCACACTACCATGTTAGAGGTCTCTCGTCATTAGTGCCATTGCATATTCACAACATTACATATTCACAGCTTATTATGTGTAAACTAAGGAGAAGGCATTTCAACAAATTAGAAGCAATGAAAGATAGACACCATATGAAAGATGCAACGAATATCACTCTACCAAGTTAAAATTGTCTCGTCATAAGTGCCATTTCAACAAATTAGTAATACAAGCTAGAAAAGAATGTGAGATGTAACCTATATCACACTCCGAAGTTAAACGTGTCTTATGATAAGTGATTGTTGCAGGTTACACAATAGTAGTAATTTGATGTAAGAACATGGTGTGATAGACAGATATTGTATGTTCTAGAAACAGGAACACGTGTCTTATTCAAGTATAATGTGTAAAGTAAGCAGATGGAATTCAACAAAATTAGAAGCAATACAAGCTAGACATCACACATAACATGCAACCACATATAACAGTGCCAAGTTAGAGGGAGCACTAGTGATGCTGCACTAGGGGAGACGTGCTCATCATAAACACAACTTTGTTGAGTGTATATGCATGTGTTGTCTTGGAAATCATCTTGGGGGTGTGGAGGAGTAGAAACTGTAGAGGCCCTCCGTTCAGAAGGAGCACCTTTATCCGCTGCCTTGCTAACTTCCTTCCACTTTATTGATTTTGAATTGTTAAGTAAAACTGACAAGAAAAAGCAATAAAATTCTCTCTTCAGAACTCATTCATGCATGATACTAACAATCACTACTTTGATGTAAGGCAAACACATGATACGAGGATGGAATATGTATGAAAAACAGGACGGCATGGCATGTTCACAACCGTTTGTGTAATCTAAGCAGAAACCATTCCAGCAAATAAGAAGCACTGCAAGCTAGACACCACATGAAAGATGCAACCAATATGACTCTGCCAAGTTAAAAGCGTCCCATCATAAATGGAATTTCAACAAATTAGAAGCAGCGCATGCTATAAATCATATGAAAGATGTAACTAATATTGCACTGCATATACTAAAGGTGTCTCGTCATGTTGATTGATGCGGGATACAAAAAAACAATAGTTTTATGTAAGGACATGCTTAATAGACAGATGTACTATGTACTAAATACAGGAAGGCATGTCACATTAATAGGTATAATGTATAAGCTAAGCAGACTAGCACATGCAGTTTAACCAGATTGGAAGAATTACAATCTAGACACCATATGCAACATGCAACCACATATCACACTGCCAAGTTAGAGCAAGCACCTGCGATGCTAGTGTAGGGGAAATGCTGTAATCAACTACAGAGCTACGTTCACTATCTTCATCTAGCATTTCTGTTTCTTGAGAATCATGTTGGGAGGCTGACGCTGCATTATTTAAATGAGGAGTAGTCCCCTTGCCTGCCTGCCTCATCATAAGTGATTGATGAGGGATACACAAGAACATTAGTTTGATGTAAGAACATGGTCAATACACAGATGTACTAGTATGTACCAAAAACAGAAAGGCATGTCATATTCAAAGGTATAATGTGTAAGCTAAACAGATGCAATTTAACCAAATTGGAAGCAATACAAGCTAGACGTCCAGCTGGAGTGGTGAGCATGATCATCTAGGACCTGAGAGCCTAGTGGGAGGCGGGCTGCTTCGCCACCATCGCAGCTTTTTAGTTGGCTTCCAGGTGGTGCATATCTTTGCTGGGCTTGTCACTGGCTCGGCCAGTGCCCTGACTAGCTATTTGTCTTTTGGTGCTCACGGGATGGTGGTTCATGTAAAAAAATATCTTTCCTTATCTTACCGACTTCGGCCTTTCGAATACAAGCTAGACACCATATGGAACATGCAACCACATATGACACCGCGAAGTTAAAGCAAGCACCTGGGATGGTGGTTCATTGCGAGCGAGGTCATCAACTCTAGAGCTACGTTCCCCGTCTCCATCTGCTGACACTGCACCCTTTAAAGCATTGAAACGTGTCTTGCCTAGCTACACACCAAACTGGAGCGACTTCTCTCTTTTCTTTTTGGCTTCTCTCATGGCAGCAGAGTCTGAAATACCCTTGCATAAAAACACAACAGTGAGAGTAAGGGTGAAGTGTGTGTGCAGAACTAGTGCACTGTAAAAGTAGCAGATAGTAGGTGGCTGAAAAATAAATGACAGGAGACATATGATAGCTCTACAACATTGCATGGAAAATAAAATTAGATTCCACTCTATATGATTTTGTAATATATGAGCACAGGAAATGCAGGTACTCCTCCAGCACACCACCACATGTGGTCATATCTAAGATAACAGTCGACTAAAAATAAATAGGTCAGTCGATTTTTTAATGAACCGTCCGATCTATAAGGAACGTGCAGATGGCCTTCTTCTACCTCCCGCCAGTCACTGTTGACGATCTTTCTCGAACCGCCAGTGACCACCGGCCCAGACCCCTACCTCCGCCGCCCCGCCCTCCCATCGACCTCACACCACCGCCGTGCTTGGCAGCGCCCCTAGGCCATCCCTTTAATCCCGGCCGACCTCCAGATCGGGCGCCAGTAGCTCTAGGCCGCACACGCCCCTAAGATAAACACCAAGGCGCTGCTTCCCCGGCGTAATAGGCGTACTAGAGCCTGTTACGCCGGGGAATGCTTCCGTTAATTGGGAATCAAGTGGCCAGAAATTGAAATTCAGGGGGGCGACGGACCTCTAGCTAAGATGAAATAGTATATGAGGAGAAACCTTGTGCATCGCGAGTTACTAGGAACATCTAGTATCAAGCAGAAGCGGTCAACTAGTGTCTTCTGTGGGATGAATACCGTGCAAGCAGAGACGTAAGATTTGCACGAATAAGGGAAGAGGAGTACCTTTTTCGGTTGCCGGTGTGGTCACCTCCACAAGTCGCGCCGATTTTCTACTTTTTACCGGGGAGACCGATGTTCTGGAGGGTGCAGGCTTGGACGAACCCATGGCCAAATTGTTGACTGTGTTGCCGTGGCCGTATGTCGGCGGAGGGGAAGCAGATCCGAGGCGGCGACAGACGGCGTAGCAGGAACAACTCTGGTGCGGTGGAGGGTGGCGAAGTTGGAGCGGCAGCGGTGAGGTGCAGACGGCGTGGTTGAACTTGCTCGGGTACGGACGGCTCGGCCTCGGCGTCAACTACTAGCCGTGGAGGGCATTGCGGTTGAGGTTGCGGTGGACGATGACGTCGGGGTATCGGCTCCGGCGTGATGGAGGAGGGCGGCGGTTGATGGGTGGGATGGGGTGGCGGACGGAGGACGCTGGGGTTTCACGGTTGGTGGAGAGGTAGTTTTGGCGCCCACGGAGTACGAATGGGGAATCAGACGGGTGGGGGGACCATGTTTCGGTCTGGGACGCGCTTGTTTTTTGCTTTTTTGAACAGAAATGGGACGCGCTTGTTTGAAATTTTGGGAAAGTACAAACTTTGCCCCCCTCTTAAATTTCGGACCTACTGCAGGCCGGGGGTAGGATGGTAATCCTAGGTGTCCCAAATAGTGGGCGGGAGCGATTTCGGCCGCACGCATGTGTGCTTAGGCGGCCATTGTGTATGAATGTTTTTCGGATGCGGTTGCGTGGCGTCTAGATGAAGCTACAAACCTACCCCGGTTTAGACCTTTGGACGTCGGGCCGGTAGGTTTCACGGGTCGGAGTTATTAGAAAAGTAATTTCCTTGTACTATCAAACATTGGTCTCACGCGGTTTCATGCGAGTAGAGGATCTTTTGGCGCTTCATTCGAAATTTTGAAACACAAGCATTCACGTTTAGAGTACTCTTGAACTATGAGGATTGACCTAAATATAGAACATTATATTTGACCTTGTATGTTTGAAAACCTCATTAAATTATCCGCTTCTTTTTGAAATTTTGACACTTGAAAATCCTATAACTACGATTATTTTGGAATGGAGGAGCTAAATTTGAATCTATTTTGTACACGACTACATATGCTATTATGTACAAAATGAGAGCAAAGATTGGTGCCCCCATAATTTAGGTATGGTTCACAAATGCGATGATATCAAATTCAAATAATTGAATGGAATTCATGTTGAATTCGATTTTTTAAACCACCTTAAGTTGAATTCAAATGTTTGCTAGTTCATAGGTAGTAGCTATTTATAATGTCCATTGTGTAACTTTCGTATGTATAATGTGCTTTACACACACAACATGAACTATACTCACGTTTATATTCGATTGCTAAAGCGATGCATTGTCTGGAGTTCAAAATACTAACTATGTGGATCAATTGTGTCGAATAATAACATAGACATGCTCAAATTCGATAGAATCTAGATGTCTGATGGATCAATGACCGCTCCTTACGCGAATTGCAAATATCATGATCCCATCCTAATATTTGGATACAATTTATATCTTTAATCAATGTGTAGAGCAGTCTTTTACGTGTAGTTTCACTCTCCATCGGTGGTCTCTCACACATGCTCACACACTCTCTCCTGACGTGTCTTTCTCGCACACATGCTCTAGATATAACCCTCCCTCCCTCTCGTAACCATTTACAACTGTTTTCACTAACCTTTATCACAAGCACTATTCCTCTCGCAAACATACACACGCACAATCCTCATCGACCCTTTCTATATACATGGACCTGCCTACGTGTCTCATGTACGCACATTATCTTTACGCCTGTCTCTCACGCATTGTCTCACACCTCTCTTCCTAATCGACGAGTATGATTCTAGCAGAGCATTCTGTAGGATGCCCCTTAAAGTTAGGTTGGATGAATAGTAATATCAGAGATAAAGGGGTTACCTTAGTCCGAGAACCTAGGGTTACAAATCCTATCCGGCTTTGTCAGTGGACATAGAGTCCTTCACAATTCTGCTATCTTTGTCTTCTACGACTAGTCATCCATGGGTCTTCCTAAATGCATCACGGGCCGACCAATGTGGCGCAGGACAGAACAGAACGAAGGGCCTCACCTCGACCCACCGGACCTCACGCGGTGACACACCCTCTGCCCCCACGTCTAATTATCTTCTCACACCCACACATACCAACACAAACACCACACACACAGAAAATTTCTCCTGGTGCCTCTATTCCCTCCCCCCTTGCATATACACACTCAAGGGAATGGAATCTCTTGTCGTGACGTCATATTCGTCTCTCTCTCTAGACCACTCTCATTTCTCGTGCTATCTCTCCCACGCCCCCCCGTCGGCCCCTCTATCCATGCCTCTCTCAAATACATAATACACACACATACCTCTCTAGGCCCCGCCAAATGCATCAACTACACATTCACACATGTTACATCACGTACCCCATTGATCTAAAAATCCCTCTCTTCACGTTTATTTCGCATACAACATTCCTTTTGAATAAAGTGTGGCCAAAAAATTATTTTAGAGTTTCTACATATATACAACATTACAAAGTTATATGGAGGAGTACGAACGCTAATTTGCATTGCATGGTGCCCACAATGATATTGATTCCGCACTATGAATTTGTATATTTTTATACTATATACAAAGTTAGTCATAATAAAGAGAAACGAAGAGCATCTCTCTCTCCATCGCATACCCCCCTGTACGCCCCTTTCACGTATGCACACAAAACTATCTCCAGGTCCTCTAAAAGTAAGCCCCCAGAAAATTCACGCATGTTTCATCTTTCTCTCGCGATATATGCAATGACGATCATTGTATTTGAAGCGAAAGCACGATACGTACATTGGACTTCAGAATCCACTCATTACGGTCACCATTTACGTTTAGTGGTTATTATGCTATCACGGGCTCACCGTACAACTCTGTATTTGCTCATGACATGACTAGTTGACCAGTTAAACGCTCCACGTGGCACCTCTAGTGTTGCATCACATTATCTCACTACCATCATGCCCACCTGTCGACTTGTATCTACTCTACATCTACACTCTTATAAAATACATAAAATACACTCTTATAAAAAAACAGAGTTGGTGATGATGGTGTGCCTGCCATCCTGCAATATAGGCCGTCCGATTTATATCTGACTGATAGGAAAGAAACTATGGCAATTTTGCAAAAAGGTACCCACACATCTCTCCACATTTGCAAATAAGGCCTTCCATCGTTCATCCTTTTCTCTCACAAGATAAACAAGTCATACAAATGCATCTTGATATTACGTGCAACGCACGGGCATCTTGCTAGTAAGAATGAAAACAAACGACAAAAAAATTATTTGGACGGTGGTTTGAAGTCATGACCGCGGGCACAGCGGACAAGGTGGCCTTGTATTGGTATGCTGAGCTATCTGTTTTAACACACAGGAGCTGGTGTGGTGATTATACACACATGCACGCATGCACACGAACTACATCCACGCAACACTCACACAAGCACATGCACCCACGCACGCACGCAACACTCACACGTACACACGCAGCCACGCACGCACGCACGCAACACTCACACGCACACACGCACGCATGCATGCACACGCCAGTACACCACACGACCAACACACACTCTCACGCTCAAGTTCTCAACCTACACGTGCATGCGCACACATCAGGCCCTGACAGACACATACATAACCAGGTTATTCCCGCGCACGGGTTGGAGCCTTGTCGCGCCTGCGTAAATTTGTGTTTATCTGACCTTTTGCCTACGCGAACTGACAGGTGGGACCCACAACAAACATGGTCAATTTAACTAGTTAACATGGCGCCACGCAGACTATTTGGCCGGTTAATAGAGTGCAATCCAATGCTGAGCTATGAGCAAGTGACCGTATAATCACCGCAAAACGTATATAGTGACCGTAATCAGCTTATTCTGAAGTTCGGTGACCGTATTACACTTTTCTCTCTGTAGGCCCTCCAAAACTACATCTCTACACGTTCTCGCATGTTACATCTAACAACTATGCAATACAACACTACTACTACACTCTAACACAATAAATCATATGTGTTTTTAGTTTTACTAGATATCATATTGTTACTTATAATTATTCAGTTTGCATACATTAAAATTGCCTTTGAAATATATGGCCAGTATCATCTACCGCGCGGGGAAAATCCCGCCCTTTCCTGTTTAATCGGGTTTGTATCGATGGATCGTGCGAAACAGCAAAACTATAGTACTATACAGTACAAGTGACAGTTCACTGGGCCGTCGTGTCGTCTACTTCTCCATCGTAAGAGTGGAGCGCTCGCTTTCATAAATCTTCTAGTCCCTTTCGCCGACATGTGGGACATCAAGCTACCGGGTCCACGTGCCATACCGGAATACAATGCAGAGCAACCGGGGTGAAGCACCCCAGTCATGGCGCCGGCGTAGTAATGAGCAATGAGGTGTCAAATCACAAAGTTGCACCTTTCCCGCAGTTAAGTTGGAGGGACGAAGCAACCATCATTTCACTCATTGCTGAATCCGCTTCTCCCTCATCTTCTTCAACTTAACCACGTGTTGCTTCTGCCGTTGTTCTGCCTCATGTGGGACGTGGATCGGCTTGGTAAAGCACTGACACGTGGGACCGCATGTTAGCAAACCGCAAGGACAACGTCCTCTGAAAATAAGAAGCCTAATACTAGACTTACAAAGGGCTACGTAGCTGCTACGTATACTTTCCATCTAATCTATATATGCCCCCCTAATTTTCAGGTGGAGTGGGCCTAATCCTCTCCTTTAATCCCATCAAATAGTCCCACATCACATCAGTTCGTAACTTTACGTAAACCATTACGTGGATGTAGCATTGCTCAAATAAGAAACCTCCCCCGCCATCCGCGCGGCAAAATCACCTCCTTTTTACTAATGTCGATTCTATAATTTTTTAGATCAATATAATTGAGATTTGTATAGATAGCACACAGGAGCAAAACCAAGTGGTACGGTTAAGGGCATCCACAATGTGTAACCAAATGTGAAAATAGCTTTTGGCATCATGGGAACCATTGTGGACGGTGTTGCCAAAGCCAAAAAGATGGAACCGAAGCTCCCTGATTGATTGATTGAAGGAATAGAAAAATGCAACGTCTCTCCTCTTTCTCCCATGCTTGGACACATGTAGTATAGTATAGAGCACAGAGTCTACTCCCCTGTCCCTTCTATCACAAATCACAAAGCAGTGAGGCGTAAAATCACAAAAGCACGGACGAAGCAACCATCATTTCACTCTTCGCTGACTCCGCTTCTCCATCGTCTTCCTCGAGAAGCCATCTCACCGCATTAGTTATAGTAGTACTAGTAAAGGACTTCTTGGATGCAAATAAGGCAGTTGTCTCGGCTTGCAGGCGGCACTTGCGAACGACTTACCATGGTCTCCCTCAATGGTGTTCTCCGTCGACCGCACTTCGCCAAACCACCAAAAAAAAATATCGTCGATGTCACCGCAATGGGGAAGGAAGTCAAATATAGTTACTACCTCTATTTTTTTGTACACAAGGCCAATATATCAAAATTACAATTTGCAAAGGGCCACTAACACTAATCGAGGCAAAATTGATGGGGTTAGCAACCAAGGACATTAATATCCCCTTCATGCATGCGGAAGTGAGAAGGTTGGTTTGCATGGTGCTGCATTAATCAAGCGATGAGGAGTGAGATGGTTAGCTCTTTGGTCTTTGGAGAAAAAATATGCATTAATTGACACGTGAAATGAGGATTTGTATCGATTAAATCCCGCGAAGGAAAACCTAGCCTTTCTTTTTTAACACTAGTACTCCTAGTACTCCCTCCTTTCCGGTTTATAGGGCTTATCTCAAAATTTTAGTTTTTCCAGTTTATAAGGCTCAATTTGGTTGTTCCCCATCACATGTTCAGACTTCAAGGTGCATTAAGTCATTGCATGCAAGTATTAAGAGAAAACTGACCAATGCATGCACTTTATGCATGCATGCATTGCAATTAATGCATTCGTAAACATAATTTTTTGAGGAAAATAAGAGCATTAATTGGGTTCTTTTGCAAACTACAAAAAATATTCCACCACTCATCATCTACCTTGGTTGGTGAGATTTTTGAATTGAGCATTATAAACCAGAAAGGAGGGAGTACGTACGTACTTATCCTGTTTGGGTCTAGGCCTTGCATTGCCAAACTTCGCCACACATTTTTTCCAAGCTTCCCTAAAGTTTTCAAAATGAGAAGGAGGTACACTTGCGCACGGCTATTGCGGTTGCACCACACCCTCACACGGTCGCTCCTGCACGCCGCGGTCGCACCGCACCCTCACACGGTCGCTCCTGCATGCTGCAAACCCAACCAAGGGAACACACCCTCACTGACACATGTTGTCACATGTGAACACATCAAACTCAGCCATCCTATCGCTGACACATAATTTTCGTTCATAGAGTATGTTTATCCAACCGCATGTTGGGGAGTATCCGTACGGCCCGTGCGGTGGTCTGTTGGGGAAGAAGAAGAGGTGAGGAAGAAGGAAAGAAGGGTTAGGAGACGTAGGATATTCATCCAACCGCCTAAAATGGCAGACTGACCCAAGTCAGGCAACTTGCATAACAAATATATATTTTTACACAGCAAAAGATCCATAAAAACAACAACATAAAGAAAAACTATCACTGCTCGCGAAAAGAGACGACCTTGTCGTCTTTGGCTGCTGGCATGAACCAGTCATCGCTGCCGACGTGTGTCTCCGCACCGTGGTTGTCCTCGGCCTCCAGCTACTCGTTCAAGCGGAGCGTGCGAGCGCTCTGCACGGACGAGAGCACAGCCCGGTTCAAGTCGAGGACGTCCGGTTCCGCCTGCAGGAGGGCCTCGATGGCAGCGGCATCCGCGCGCTCTGCGTCAAGTCGAGCCTCCGCCGCCCGGTTAAAGTCCAGGATGTCCGGTTCCGCCTGCAGGAGGGTGTCGATGAGAGCGGCATCCGCGCGCTCTGTGTCGAGTCGAGCCTCTGCCGCCCGGTTCAAGTCCAGGACGTCCGGTTCCGCCTGTAGGAGGGCCTCGATGGCAGTGGCATCCGCGCGCTCCACCTCAAGTTGAGCCTCTGCCGCCCGGTTCACATCCACGACATCCGGTTCTGCCTACAGGAGAGCCTCGATGGCAGCGGCATGCGCGCGCTCCACGTCGAGTTGAGCCTCTGCCTCCCGATCCTCCTTTAGTATCGCCATGTTGAACCGCTGGTCCACATGCACCATGGGGGACTCAGACGCCGGCATGAAGTCGACGTCCATCGTGTCATACCCATCGGAGGCCTTCTGCGCCACGACCTCCGCCATGAATATTGGATCAGCTTCCTCCTCCTCATAGCTTGGCTCCAGAGAACTCGGGGATTGGCCCGCCGCAAATCGAGCTTGGAAATGGAGGTCTGTGGCGCCGACAGCCGCCGCGATTTCTGCGCGGCGCTCCGGCGTCAGCATCTTGTAGTAAGCGTTGTTGCGGCGCACCATGGCTTTCCGGTGAACTAGGGGACGCTTGATGCGGGCTAGGGGATCGAAAGGTGGGGGAATGGGCTGGAGATTTGGTGTGGTTTTAGGGCAGTGGCTGGCATAGGCCGAGCAGCGAAGGTTCTAGTGTGAATAGTGGTTTCGGTGACGACGGTCAATCGGTTTTGACTGTACATCGCTCTTGTCGCGTTCGTGTTGCATCCCGGCACGCTGGACCCTCCACGTCGCTCACCGAATGGAACGCGCTTCGTCTTGCATTTTCGCTCGCTTGTGGGACCGCAGTTGAGAGCAAACCGACGTCCCTCCCCCTTCCCGCCCGTGTCATTTATTATACCACCACTCCCTCCGTTTTATGCGGAGTAAATAAAAACAGAGGGAGTATACTACGGATGAGGATCCCCTGACGTGGCCGAACCCATTGAGTAACTGACATGCGGGGCCTAGCAAGCATGGGGTCCGCCAGTAAGTGACCGAAAGGGAGGGTAAGGCAGGGATACCTACGTCAGAGGATCCACTTCCACTATACTACTTTGACCAAATGTTAGAGTAATAATATATGACATGCAACTTACACAAATGTTAGAGTAATAATATATGACATGCAACTTACACAAATGTTAGAGTAATAATATATGACATGCAACTTACACAAAGCATACAGGGTCTAATGCGTTTTTCGATGCTAACTTTGACCAAATGTTAGAGTAATAATATATGACATGCAACTTACACAAAGCATACGGTCAAATTCGTATGTGAAAGGAGTTTCCAATGATATAATTTTCACATTATACATCTCATGTACTATTAATCTTGTCAATAGTCAAATTGGAAACCATCTCGAGTACAAATCTAGGAGTACGTTCGAATCTAACAATATTGATTGGGCGTTGTTGAATGTTGATACCTTTTTGATCAAAGTAGACATACTTTGACTACACATAAAACTTATATGTAAACTACAAATGATAGGAGGGAGTATATTGTACGTTCAAAAACGAAACGAACATTGAATATCCTTTATATATGATTTGCGGATGCTATGATCACCCGTTCAAAATTTTGAATCCGCCTTAGGTATCACATGCCCCCACTCGTTCCCTCTCAATTTCATCTCGGGGTCCGGAGATCTATTGAAAGAGGACTAGGGTGGGTACATGCGAATGATACTCGGCAGAATGTTCAAATGAGGCATGCGGGAGGATGGACTCGACTGGAGGGCGACATGATCGATGGAGAAGAGGGTTGGAGAGGAATGAGAAATAAGCAAATGCCACATGATTATACTTGAACGGCTCAAATAAACAATAAGTTCTCTCGCTTGGCCTACATAGTGAAAGGCCTAATGCGCAACCCGGAGC
The DNA here is from genome assembly GCF_018294505.1 of Triticum aestivum. Lineage (NCBI taxonomy): Eukaryota > Viridiplantae > Streptophyta > Magnoliopsida > Poales > Poaceae > Triticum > Triticum aestivum. The sequence continues at coordinate 382,406,630 of NC_057800.1, read as the reverse complement.
ACTGACGCTCGAATATGGTCGGGAAAACAGGGAAACAGACATGTGGGGCACACCCGTCGGGACAACGTAGCGCAGACTAGTCCAATGGAGGAGCTGGCCCACGACCTCCTCACCACTGACAACCATTCATGTGGGTCGCTGGGGCCAACAACGAGGCACAGCTCCAGCACCGCCTCTGAACACGGCAACCGCGGTGAGCGACACGCTCATATCGTCGCTAGACACAGCCGGTTTCAGTTTGCCGAGGGTGGCGTTAGTGCTGTGGCAGGACCAACGGTATGTTTGGTTTGTGCCCAAGGTTTCCCCATCAAAGTATTGGGTAGCCAAAATTTTGGTTGAGGTATTGGTTGCCCATGATTCGGCCGACATTGGCAAGAAAAATGAACTTGAGTTGGCTAGAGTTCATTGGCATGCCAAAGAAATGGCAACCATCCAAACAAAGACCAATCTTTGGGTCATGACCAAAACTTTGGTTGAGGTATTGGTTGCCCATGATTTGGCCGACATTGGCAAGAAAAATGAATTAGAGTTGGCTAGAGTTCATTGGCATGCCAAAAAAATGGCAACCATCCAAACAAAGACCAATCTTTTGGTCATGACCAAAATTTTGGCAAGGTGCACTTTGGCCACAATCCAAACACACCCCAACACCCGACTCGTCGAGGATGCATGCGGCGCCGTGACGCGTCCGCAGAGTGGTGTAGCGCGGCCAACTACATCCTCTGGACCTGAGGCCATGCCGGGTCGTCTTGCTTTTCCAATGACATGCGGGGATTGCATGTGAGCAAAGGGCATCACCAACGTTGCCATGACCGCAGCTGACTACCCTGGCACACCAAAACCCTCGTCCCTCGCGCCGTCACATGGTCCGTTCCCAGCCGGCGCCAGCTGACCGCTTTCATGCCGTCCGTTCGTATGTTGTCATTAAGAGGCTCGGTGCCCGCGGAACCAACTCCGGCGACTTAATGACGCACCCAGACGCTTGGCCTCACCAGAATGCGCTACTTAAAGCGGCAACGCCCAGCTAACCTCCACACCATAGCGCATCGTCCTCCTACCTGGAACCACATCCTCCATGACCGCAAGTGCGAACGCTCTGCGGGAGAGCTTGTCTTCGGGGATGGAGCTCGAGGTCGCCGCCCTCGCTCAAGTCGCCGCACAAGCGGTGGCCACGCTGGCGGCCGATGACGGGAGCACCATCAGCTACGTGTCCTACTTGCCGCCGTCGAATGTCCGGCACCGCCGAGGTCGGGGACTCCTCCGAGGATGAGTAGGGCATGGGAGGCAGCAGGGCATGGTGTGCCAACTGTCCGGTCCAACTAGTAGTAGTATCGATGGATCGCGCGAAGCAACAGATTTTTTTAGAGGGCGAAGCACCTAGTTTAAAAGGAAAAAATGCGGTACACTCACAGCACTCCTGTCGCGGTCGCATTGCACCCCACACACGTTCGGTCCTGCACACGGCTCACGCAAACGGAACGCGCTTCGGCTTGCCTCTTCACTGACACGTGGGACTGCACTCGGAGAAACCGACCATGCGCCAAACTCCTCCCCTGCCCACTGCGCGAAAATCCTCCCCCCCCACACCCAAAAATTCCCCCCAAATCCGGTTCAACCGCCCTTCGGCCAACTAGCCAATAATATTCCCCAAACCCCCCTCCCCCCTGTCCCCCTCCACTCCATTCGCTCCACCAAAGCCGCCCTCCCCGCCGCGCCGATACGTCGGCGCCGCGGTTCGGCGATCCTCTCGCTCCCACAGTACGCTCCGTAGACTGCCGTCCTCTAGCCGCGCCGCCACCTCTGGCTACGTTCTTGTGGAGGCGCACGGCGGTCAGCGCCGCCACCGCTGGCGACGTTCGTGTGGAGACGCATGGCGGTCAGCTTCTCCCACGATACGCACATTCTAGACTAAGGCCCCGTTCATGTCGGTGTAGCGCAAAATGTTAGCTGATAGACGCTGTTAATCTCACTGTTTGCCGAAGTAGTTTACTGTCAATATGCTCTACTTAAGAAGCTTCCTTGCCCTGTTCTGCACTCAATCTGCTTAGCTGAGATGGCATGCCAAGGCCGATTAGTTGCTAAAATATCCTGCCATATATTTATTGTGACGTAGATTGCCATGGTCTAGTAGCTAATTTGTTAGCTGAAATAGCTCTACACTGTTTTATACTCGATCTTTGTTGCTGCGATGGCCTTCGATAGTTTGATGACTGTGTTCTCGGCCTCATTGACTGCTGAAACAACCTGCCATAATTTGGCACTCAAATCTGTTTGCTGAATTAGCTTTACATATATTTCGTTACTTAGATCTGCTCATCCAAATATCTTGCCATAGCTTTAGACATCGACCTAGGTATTTTTTTTTCTGGACTTCATAAAAAAGCATATATGTTTTTCCTGTAATATCTAGTAGAAGAACTAATTTGTATGTCTAACAGATGGACAGGACTTGGATAACTTCTGCTCGAAGATTCTCCGCTGCATGTGTCGAGGGGGTTGAAAACTTCATGAACTTTATCAGAGCTGAGTACGGTGGTTCGAAATCAGATGTGCTCTGCCTGTGTAGCAGTTGTATGAATTCGGTTACAAGACCCCAGTCAACTGTGCAAAATCATCTATACTTGTATGGGATGTCGGTCACATATAGTAGGTGGCTTCATCATGGTGAAGCCATGAACGTCAATGTTATTGACTACGTGGAAGCAGCAGATCACCATCTTGATCTGCCTGATGCTCAGGTGGAAGAGGAGGAGGAGGTGGTGGTGGCGGAGCTAGTGAGTTTGACCAACATTGAAACAATGCTACGAAATGCTCGTGCATTCCGTGAACTTTCACCTGCAGAAGAAAAACGGTGGGCCCGCATGTTGGAACAATGCAACGTTGCTGTCACCCCAGGAAATAAGCTGTCGGTATTCTCAGCTATGGTCACCTTTCTTCAGGTGAAGACATCGGAGCTGATGACCAACAAATCATTCGATGCGATGTTGGCTGCTTTCCGCGAATCTTTCCCAGATGCTTCTGAGCTACCACACACCTACAGTAAAATGAAGAATTTCCTTCGTGCAGTTGGAATTGGATATGATATGATCCATGTTTGTAAGAATAATTGTGTTCTGTTCCGGAAGGATAATGCCAACTTAAGTGAATGCTCGAAATGCAAATCATCAAGATGGAAAGATGGCGATGCTGTGAAGAGGATTCCTCATAATGTACTGAGACATTTTCCAATTACACCAAGATTGCAGAGGTTGTTTCATGATGCTGAAACAAGAGAGGATGTACTGTGGCATTCTAGGAACCAGGAGTACAGAGATCAGAATGTAATGAGCCATCTATCTCATGGTAGTGAGTGGAAAAGCTTCAATGATAAACACAAAGAGTTTGCTGCTGACCCGAGAAACATTAGACTTGGCTTAGCTTCAGATGGATTTAACCCATTTGGCCACCAGAGCGCCACATATAGCATGTGGCCAGTGCTTGTTATCCCTTACGACATGCCTCCAAATGTCTGCACCAAAGAATCAAACTACATGATGGCCTTGCTCATCCTAGGTCCAAAAAGTCCTGGATAGGATTTTTATTTGTTCATGGAGCCTCTTGTGGAGGAACTTCAACAACTATGGAAGGGTGTTCTCACTCGAGACCTATATAGCAGCCTACCATCTGATTTCTTTCTGCGTGCTATTATAATTTGGTGCATCCATGATTATCCGGCTTTGGGCACTATGTCAGGGCGAACAACACAAGGTTACAATGCATGTGTTCGCTGTGACAGGAATCCGCTGTCATACGCAATACTTAGCAAGATTTGTTACATTGGACACCGCCGTTTCCTTGCCAAGGACAAGCCGCATCCTAGAAAATACCGAAGACATGTGTTCAATTCAAAGCATGAAAACCGTGATGCGCCAAAGAGGCTCACCGCCGATGAGTTGCAAGTGGAATTAGAGAAGGTCAGGCATATTACACCAGGAAACTATCCTGGTAATGGTAGTGGGAAAAGGAAGCATGGCAGGGTAGAAGAGAGATTATTGTTTACCCGCAGGTCCACTTTGTGGGACTTGGAGTATTGGAAAGATTTGGATCTAAGGCATAATCTTGATGTGATGCACATCGAGAAAAATATATGTGACAGCATTATCGGCACACTTCTTAATATTGAAGGCAAGACGAAAGATACCTTAAAATCTAGGATTGATTTGACACACCTGGGTATCAAAAAGGATTTGCAGGCGCAAGATGAAGGTAAACCACGGGATATGGCACCAGCTGTGTACGTCTTGGACAAGGTAAAAAGAAAAGAATTCTGCGAGGTCCTGTCATGTGTGAGATTCCCACATGGATTTGCTTCCAACCCTGAAAGGAGAGTCAGTGCAGATGGAAACAAGGTACAAGGGTTGAAAACTCATGACTGCCACATCCTACTCACTACAAAAAAATACACTTCCGTGATGATACATGTTTGTCACAGTAGGTCGCTTTTTTTGTCATGAATGAACATCCATGACAAATTTATGACAGAATCAAGATAGTCATACCTGTGCTGTCGTAGAAGTGTTCCATGACATTACCAAAATTATCATCACGGAAGTGTCCACTTCCATGATGATAAATCGCGCGTCACAGAAGTGCTTTTATCAAGGGTGACCGACACGTGGCATCCACCATAACGGAACACCGTTAAGCTATCGGGTCGGGTTTTGGATCCGATAACCCGTTAACAGCCCCGGCCAATGGGGATTTTCCACGTGTAAAATCATCATTGGCTAGAGGAAACACGTGTCGGCTCATCGTCGGGATAGATGTCATCCACTCACTGGACAGAAGGCACCTATGATACGTCGACACGTGGAACGACCCAACAAGTTTAAATAGGCCGACCCAACTAAAGGCCCCCAAGATTTTGCGGACCATCATGGGCCGGCCCAGCTAAAGGCCCACGAGATTTTGCGGACCATCATGGGCTGGCCCAGCTAAAGGCCCACAAGATTTCGCGGGCCATAATGGGTCGGCCCAGGTACAGGCCAACAAGATTTTTGTGTGCCATAATAGGCCGGCCCAGGTAAATGCCCACAAAATTCTTGCGGATCATAATGGGCCCGCCCAGCTAAAGGCCCACAAGATTTCACCGACATTAATGGGCCAGCCCAGCTCTAGGCCCGCAAGATTTTGAGGACCCTAGTAGGCCGACCCGTTAACTGGCTGCCATGTTTTGGGCCAAATGCCGGCCCATATTTGATACGGTCTATTAATGGCCTGCCACGCTTCGGGCCTAATAGTGGCCCATATGAGATCTGGCCCGTTAAAAGCCTACCATGTTCTGGGCCAAATTACGGCCCAGATCAGGTCCGACCCTTTAAGGGGTTTTGGGCCTAATTATGGCCCATATCAGATTCGGCCCGTCAACTGGACACTATGCTTTTGGGCCCACTTGCTAAAGGCCCACTTAGTAATTCAGCCTGATATTAGTTTTGGCCTGTTAAGGGCCTGTTTAACATTTCAGCCCAATATTAATTTCAGCCTGTTAAAAGCCCGTCATATAGTTGGGCCTAACTACGACCCGGTTTGCATCCGGCCTGCTCGCAGCCGATATCTGATTGGGCCAAACAAGGACCAAGACAATTTTTCGGCTTCTTAAAAGCCCGTGATTTGATTCGCACAATCATGGGCCGGAGTTCATTTCGGGCTGCTGCTGGCCCGTGAGCCGATCGACACGTTTCAAGCCCAACCTACATCATGATTGCATGACGGCCCGATTATGTACCATAATTTTACGGTTTGGTCGGTTTACTGCGAAGACAGAATATATATATATACAGTAAAATAACTGCAGCATCATGAATAAGAAAAAACCTGTACTATACAATAAAGAAATTATGGCATATTACATCCACTGGGCATCAAAGTTTGCCACTATGATAATAAAGCACAAGCAGACAACAGATTACATACACTGGGCATCAAAGATCGCCACCAGTGCAAATAAACACGCCGACAAAATAATATACAAAACCGACAGCACTTCAATAGAGTTGAAGAAAGGTTAGCCCTGCTGGGGAGCTACAACGCAAGCAGCTGAGCAAGATGATGAGACTGCGCTTGTTCAACACTTATATCTTCCTCACTCTGAAAGATAAACAAGCAGACAGATGACAGGTTTTGCACATAAAAGTATCAGTGCTGACAATTCATCACATTTCTTACTGACAAATAAAGTGACACAGTTTAAATTTGCATTAACACAATATGGTATTATTCAGGTCAAGACATGGCAGGAAATGACATTGTGAATGAGTTGGCAGCTTCACGACACCACTGGATTATAGATCAAGAACTCATAAGTATCAATGGTTAGTGTGCTGTCAATTTATACCATTTCAGATTGGCAAATAAAGAGATGGTTTACATAATAGTAGAATGATATGACATTTTTCATAGTTAAGACATTGCAGAATATGACATTGTGCTGTAGTGGGTAGTTTCACCACACCAATGGATTACAGATGAAGAACAGAAGCATACATGCAGTGCAAAAGAAGATCACTTGCTGTGTATAGTTTAATTTACATGGTATGAAGAAGGAACTTGGTTGTACAACTGAAAACTTAAATTGAGAAAGGACAGACTTTTGTTTATGAACTACATATAATAAACTTTAAACAAGCAATTTGATGCAAACACCAAAAATAAACAGCTATTGCAGTCATGCCTAACCAAATATATACAACAAAGTTTGAAGGCTTGAGATGGACAAACTTACATTATTGGTGAAGACAGGCTCTATAAAGGCCTTGTCCATGCTGATGGGGGGGGGGCAATTCAAGAAGTTTACCACAGAATCTTCTTCAAAAGCATTGCCTTTATTCTACATTTTGTTAAGAGTAAATATAGATGTGATAATATACGAAAAAATGGAGAATATTTAAGATAAGATGAAGAGTGATGCTACATAACCAAGTAGCTATAAATGTAAGTGCAGTGATACAAGCAAAAGGTACATCCAAGAGCAGTGCACAGCTAAACTTCTTCAGTACCAACCTTATGGTAAGAGTAAATATAGATATGATGTGTAGAAAATGGAGGGCAAAGGAAAATAAGCTGCAGAGTGATGGTACATGAACAACTACCTGTCATTATAAGTACACTGATAAAGGACAGCATGTACTTACAAGAACAATGCAGAGCTAAAAAACATTGGCATTGGATATATTCTACACTAATGTAACCATTCATACAAATCAGATAATTTGGAGCGAACAATTGATAAGCAAGCTATCATGCATACTGTTGTCACATAATGAACCAGGTATGTATGCAAGTACAGTGATACAGGATAATAGGTACTAATGAGAGCAAAGCAGCGGGCAACATATTTGAGATATCCTGTCATTCTTGTCAAACCGGAATTCTTCTTCGAGGAGATTTCCTACAAAAAAGATCCGTAAGGCACATGCCGAAAAGTAGAAGTTCAATTTGTCATGTGATTTCATAGACAGCACCTCATCTTGGGAACGAGACCAGTGCATAACAAGGTTTTTCCATTCAATGTCTTCTAAATTTAGCACATGAGACTTCACCAGGAATTCGTTTATAGACTTTCCATCGAAGTGTGATTTCCTCAGGTAACACTGATACTGCTGCAATGCTTCCTTGAAAAGCACAAGAAAGCTTTGCTCGTCATGACTATCTAGATTGACCCTCGCCTAGTTACAACAATGTAATGTAAATTATTGATGTGTTCAATCAGCAGAAAACAGGAAAATAATAGCCATGAATAATAGCACTTACACGTAAGTTGGACAGGAAGATGTGAAAATGGTGTTTGTCTTCACAATAATCTTCCCATGATGGGAATATATGCACGTAGTCCCTAACAACATTGAAAGCATTGTCTTTTAAACTGGGAATAAATGGAATGGGGTTCCAATCTGCAGGAATTGGCCGTCTCTGCAGTTGGGATAGGTCTTCGGCCGGTGGACTTCCTGTACTTTTTGCTGGAGTTGGATTTTTCTGTGGTTCATTTGGTGCTATGGCAAATGAAATCGGTATACCTTTTGCTGGAGTGCAGGTCCTGTGTGGTGGGGCTAGTGGTGTGGCCAGTGAAGTATGGGTACAGTCTGCTGGAGTCGGTCCTACGTTTTGTGTCACAGGTTGTACAGCCAATATAAGTGGGGTGCTGTCTGATTTCTCCGGCACCATCATGTTTTTCAAGGACTTTGCTGGTGCTCCTTCAGGTTCGGCAATAACCCTCTTCCTTTTTGATGTCTGATGCACAAGAACATCATTTGAGTGGAAAACATGGTATGATGACAGATGGAGTATGTATTGATAATGGATGGGCATGGCATCTCGACATATATGATGAGTAAACTAAGCAGATGGCGGTGCAACAAAGTAGAAGAAATGCAAGACAACATATGCAAGATACCCGCAATCAATAAAACATTGCCAAATTAGAACAGGCACCTTGATGGGTGAACAGGACAGTCCATCTTCCTTTGACTCCTCGAGGTTAGAATGGTCATTAGGATGATATTCTGAACAAGAATAAACAGGTGGGGAGTGTATGAGTTTCATTGCATCCAGAATGGCACTCAATGCCTTGGTGCCAATTTTGTAAGTCATTGCAGTGTTTAGCTTCAGGAGTGGACTGCTGCTAGTGCGACACAAAGCAGCTACATAGATCATAGTGTAGATATAGCGGGAAAACCTTAAGCATCAGAGTAAAATCAGCAAAGTGGAACTTGCTGGAATATATGTGCTAGTATTGCCGGTACGGCTAGAAAGGCTTCGGATACTAGCTCTCTTCAAGTGAAGGTGTGGTACTGTTAATATCAATGTAACTCTCAAAGGCGACACAGCTCCCCGCATTTCCTTGCTATTCTTATAGGATTAAAGTGGGCAGGCCACTACAAATCCTATTCCTATGTTTACAAGATCCTACGAAACAAAGAGGCTCAAAGTGTCCATCACAACCGACCGTATAGACCTCTACACTGCAAATGTCCCTGCTCATCTTCAGTACAAGGAACATACTGTACTACTATCATACTCCCTCCGTTCCAAAATATAAGTCTTGGTAGAGATTTCCACCATGGATCACATACAGATGTATCCAGGTACATTTTAGAGTGTAGATTCAATCATTTTGCTCCATATCTAGTCCATGGTGGAATCTATACAAAGACTTGTATTTAGGAACGGAGAGATTACATATTAAAGAAGAACGGAAGAGGAACATGGTAAAGAAGAGCAAGCAGATTTTGGATAATAAAATGTTGGTTGCGCAGTGCCCACACATGATGAACCAGAGCGCATTAAGAATGCAACTCCTAGCTGTCTCTCGACCATTTCAGGCGGTTGGATGAAGATCCTACGTCTCCTAACCCTTCTTCTTCCTCGTCTCTGATTCTTCCCATACAGAACACCGCACGGGCCACCGGCCGGACCACCGGCCCCCACCGCCTGTGTTCCTCTGCCACCCCCACCCGCGGCGAGTTTTCTTTGTTCGGCGAGGCCCCACAACCACCCGAGCCCCTTCGATGGCACCAGCGAACTCCGGCGAGCTCTGAAAAATCGACTGACCCAATTTTGAAATTTAGTCTACTGTGATTTAACTAGTGTGGAATATAAAAGGGGAAAACCATAAGCATTGCGAGTATGGTGTTGAGCGTGCCATGGCGGATCTGAAGGTGCAAACCGAACAATGGCAACTTCGCAACCAAGACAAGAAATCATAGTAAAGCAGTGGCGATCTATTTTCTTGCTGCGATAAATAAGTTGAGCAAATACGAAAGAGTACCGCCTCTGGTGTGGCGCCGTGTAGGCATCTGCTGAGAATTTGACGGTGCTGCGGTAGCGATGGCTGTCGGCGGCGTGGAAGCAGATCTAGGAGGGTAGACGGCGGCGGCGGGGCGCAGTGCACGAGACGGTCGTAGGAGCGGCATCGGCAAGGTGGCCGATGGCGGGGATGAAGCGAGAGGACGGGATGCAAGGATCCCGGTCCGAAGCCGTGGATGAGAGAGGTCGATCTCTTGTAATGGACGGTGGCGTCGGGGTATCAGCTACGGCATGATGGAGGAGGACGGCAGTGGATGGGGTGGCGGACGGCGGCGGACGGAGGAGGGTGGGGTGGAGAGGGTGTTTTGGCGCCCACGGAGTACGAATGGGGAAAAGGGAGGTAGAGAGGAAGGGGGGAACCATGTATTCAGGGCGCGTTTGTCTCAAATGCGAGGAAATTTACAAACTTAGCCCCCGTTTCAAATTTCTACTACATCACAGCAACACTAGTCGGTCGGGGATAGGACGGTAATATCGCATACACCTAATATTTGCCGACGAGAGTTTGTTTTTGGCGCCCACCGTGTATGAATATGAATCAGGGAGGCAGTCAATTTCGGCCGAGGACACACTGTGTTTTGGCGCCCACCGTGTATGAATCCGGGTGAGAGGCGGTTACATCACGTTTGGGTGAAATTACAAACCTACCCCTATCGAAACCTATAGAAATCCAGCATATAGGCTTGAGTAAAATGCATGCGCGGTCCTAATTCTTTTGCAGAAATGTCAAGTGGGTCCTAAATCTATGAAAATGCACATCGCAGTCCCAAATATTTCATAAGTGGTTCATTGGAGGTCCTATTGACCTCTAACCCTCTTGACTGGCTGACGTGGCCCTTTGACCACCGCCATGTAGGCAGTATATTTTGCACAAAACCCCCTGCGAAGATGTATCCTCTAATGTCATGGACCTCCGGCCTCCTCCGTGCTGCTATGCTGCCACTGCCATCTCTCCTGCCCGCTCCTCTTCCCCCGTGTTCAATGACCACCTTCTCCAGCAGCTCGACCCACCTCCTCGTGCCACCCGCTGGACAGCATCACGTCCTCCCACACCAGGGCCAGGAAGTAGTCCCCGACGCCCTCTTCCTCTCTCGACAGCCTCTTAGATCAGACCACCCGGTAGATCACGTCTTTCACTAAACCGGTAAAACGCCCTGCTTATGTCCACCGCGGCGGCGATAGATGATCCCCTCGTTGCAAGCACCTGCAGTAGCCAGCACTGCGGTGCGTACCAAATTCTAGGGCATGCCCCCATGTTCCCAGGTGTCGTGCCGCCGGCCAGGTGTGTGTGCCGAGGACCCATGCCACGCCACGTGTGTCATCCCACCAGCCATGGGCGCATGTGCGAGACCCCGAAGCCGACGCAGATCAATCAAGCTAGAAGGCGTGTAAGCTGCGACGTACGTATGTGAGCTAGATCCCTGAAAATCCATCCACCTGTCTGCCTGGTTAAAGCCAGCTTGGTGACCTTGGTCACCAGGTTCATGTTGCGCCGCACCACGTAGCTAGCTAGCGATGTTATTGGCCGAGGGAACTTGAGCACGCACCACACAGTCAAGCTGCAGGCGGGCTCGTCTGTTTGGTCTCGGGTGTACACCAGTACACGCACACAGCCTCGCGCACCTCCTGCCGGCCATCGATGTGACTGAACTCACCGGCACGCGAGTCCTCAATTTGGCCGTCGCTCGCCGTGGTGGCTTACCTAGCCGGAGACAATGAATGAGGAGGCCACGGTGGGAGGATCCCGAAGAAGGGGCAGAGCTTGAATAGGGAGGAAGAGGTCTTGAGGATGGTCGGCGTGACCCAGTCCCAGTGACGGAGCTGTTGTGTGCTCGGCTACCGTGCACGCAGCGGCCATGGCACGGCGGGAGCGGTGCTAGCAGCTGGGCTCTCGAGCAGTGGCCCCTAAGGACGATGGGCCCACTACCTCGCGGTGGCCGACACTAACTGCGCCTGCGTAAACTGGGCGAGTGCGCCATGCACGCACATCAACTTGGTAGAGCGCGGGGATCCGGCCGAGGAGCCGGAGGGAGAGGCGCCGTGCCAAGTCCCTGTCGTCTTCGCCGTTCTTCTTTCAGATCCCGAGGTAGAGAAGGCCGGCGAAGGGAAAAGTGGGAGCAGCCAGCAGCGCTGCGAGATCCATGCATTGATTGGTTTACTGCAGTGCCGAGTTTAGTGCTTACATGGCAGTGGTCAAAGCGCCACACCAGTCGGTCAACAGGGTCAGAGGTCAATAGGACCTCCCATGAACCACTTACAAAAGATTTAGGACTGCGATATGCATTTTCATAGATTTGGTACTTACTTGACATTTCTCCAAAGCAATTAGGACCGCACATGTATTTTACTCTATAGGCTTGGCATGGCAGGGATAGGTAGCAGTGATTTCCATCCTGCTTCGTTCAAATTTTGCAGAGTGCATGTTTACCGTGCCAACTCAATTCGAATCCCGTTTGTATTCTATTTTTTTTCCGGGCGGGATCCATTTTCAATTGGAATTACATTCTATATACATCATTTTTTATATATATACTTTCAAAATCACAGCAAAGAATTCTGCTCCTTTATATGTATAATATGATCTACAAATACAACGATCTCGAAATCTTAAGGTTGAATTCGAATTTTTTTAACCAAATTATGTTCTACTAAAATGTATGGATCAGTAATATCTACATATTAAATAACATAGATGTGCGTGAATTCATATGAGTATGCATGTTTGATAGATCAATTTTGGTTCGAGTATGGATTACATGTATCATCATCTCGAATTCAAATATTTGAATCCCTTTTTTGTTCACTCCTTTCACGCCCATCTCTCTTGCATGCATGCTCCTTCAGGTAGCTATCACTCTCTTTTCTCCAGCTCACCTGCACGCTCACTTCATGTTGCTCCTATCCTCGCAAATATGGTCTCTTGACGTCTCCCTTGAGAAGTGTCACACTCTCCCTATCATTATAAATTACACAGTTTTCATTATCTCTCACGTCTCTACTGTTCTCTGGTATCACTCGGCACCTAAGCTTTCTTTTTCACCGCCAAACACACAGTCTCCACTCGTCTTTCACTTTGTCTTTCTCTCCATGGGATTCTCTCACACACCCTATATGTCTCTACATATGACTCATACCACTAAAATTACTCTTTCTATCTCTCCTGTAGACACAACATTTGTTGCGGTCTCCTTTTCGTCTCCATCCCAGACTGACATTATTCATTTGTTTACCGATCAGACAACCCCGACTACCGTCTCCTCTCTCTCTCACACACAGACACACATGCACAACTCCTACCACTAAAATGTGAATGGAAACGAGATTTTGTTATACCGAAACAAAAAAGGATGGGAGGGAGTGATTGCTCTGACACGGACGCGACCTCTCATAGCGCAGGCATTGAACCGGCGCGCCAGCCAAGAGGGCCGCACTCGCTGCAGGCCCGGCTGGGCACGCCTCCTCGCCGCGTGCAACCAGCTTAAGACTACCCCACCTGCCTTCATTGAATCCGTGCGTGTGCCGGCAACACGTCCTTCCGTGAGCCGGCGGGCATTTTAGAACACAAAAAATTACTACAATATAATTAATTTACGCATGGTCTTGACTTGTTGTGCTCGCACTGGTAGCAGGAACTAGTAGAGGATTTTCTTTATTTATAACTCTCCTCACATTTTTTTGGCTTTGAAGTGAATCATGGATGTGGACATTATGTATGAATGTGCAGATATCTGTGAACCTGAGTTTGATGTGGAAGTTGAACTTGGAATGTCGGGCTTGCGCGTGAACTATACCATGTCCAATGCTTCGTCTGTTATTGTTTGGAAAGTAATTGTTGTTATTACATGACCCAAAAAAACATTTTGTGCCACATCAGTAGATGCACGGACATCACAACAGGCATGCTGACTGGATAAACATTTGAACCTAGCTATGATGAAGGAAATTTTGTATTGACAATAGTTTTAGATAGGAGGAGACGCCTAGCCTGCTCTGCCTCTGCTAGCTTATTTCTGGCTTCTTCCATCTCTTCTTTGGCTTGGGTGAAGAGAGCATCTGATTGCTCTTTTCGCTTCTTCAGGAACTCAGCTACATTCTCAAGGGCTGTTGCACGCTTTCTTTCAGCCTTTACTAATGCCACGAGGACACGAACATCTGACGACTCCACCTGGCTTGTGTGTAATCCAGCATCATCTAGGAATTTGCACCTTGTGTCTAATCCAGCATCATTAGGGAATTGGCACCTTGTGTGTAATCCAGCCTCATTTTGGAAACATGATCTTGAGGTTGACCATATTTCCCTCCTCGCAGGAACTGCATCCTGACATGAAGTTACTTCTTTTTTAGATCAATACTCAGAGCAACCTAGATCCATTTAGTAGAAGCCAAATAAACAGAACTCGGAGAAGTGAATTCAAAAGGAATAAATAAATAAAAACAGACTACAAGGTGAGAACACCCACTTCCTACATCAAGCTAAAAACGGAAGCATTAGGACGATTAAGACTCTTCTTATTACACATCGAAGAACACCACGCTTAAGAGAAACAGAAACTACAACATATACACATCGAAGAGCACGAGGCTACACGGAAGTAATTGAAAGGGTGTTATTTACCAAAGCTCGTTTTACAGGTTCGATGCAGCTCCTCTTTAACTTGCCATGCTCCTTGAAGATGTCCCGAATATCCCATGTTTGATCTTCATTGCTCCTCTGCATGTTCACACTCGTGGTTTTAAAATCTCAACATGGCAAGAAAAATATACTACTAGTAATACTCGCACATCTTGTGGGCAACATTAAAGCACTCGTCTGCCATGTTAGAGCATCTCCAACAAGATAAACTACTCATACAAATGCATCTTGATGCGTGCAACGCATGGGCATTTTGCTAGTTCTAAAACCCTTTCCATCATTTGCCACACTACTGGTTGCAGATGAAAAACCTACCCAAGCACAGCGCGATACAGGAGCGACACACAATTACAAGTTGATATTCTGTTGGACAATGGAGGCTATAACCAATTACTTTTACGGGAACAATAGCACCCAGGAAATTTGAAGGGTAGGTACGAACAAAATTGGAACTGCACATGTACTGCTAAGTGAACGATGGTCGCGGCGGCATCTGTGAGTCATGGTCAGCAACGGGAGTCAGTTCATTGTCCACGACGGTGGTACTTCTGCGCTTGGCGTCGGCTTCCGGGAAGCAGATACGAGACTATGGAAGACGATGCCGGGGAAGAGGCTCCGTGTACGACGACGACGGTGGACCGGCTCCAGTGCGGCATACAAGGTCGTCGATTAGGAAGATGTGCTGCGGTGGACGAGTGCGCTGATGTAAAGGGGAGGAGCACGAAGGCTGCGGTGCCGTGGAGAAGTCTATTTTGCGGTGGGGATAGAAATTGGGGAGTATTCAGGTGTACTACTCTGGGTGCCGGGGTGGGGTTGGCTGGGTAGGGTGAACCTGAAGTTACGAAAACAGCCCCCTACCAAGCGTCATCCGTAGGCCTATTCCGAAGGCTATGATGGTAACTTCCCACTGCTCGAATCAGGGTTGCGGGAGATTTTCCCGCCGACCTCAAAATTTTGTGACACTGGACTCCCCGTGTGGTGTGTTGAGTGATTCGGCTAAGCAACTAGCGAGTAGTAGTAGTAGTAAACTCTGCATATTAGGTTTGATCGAAGTCAAACTTCCTAAAGTTTGACCAAGTTTATAGAAAAATATAAACATTTACCATAACAAATATGTATGATGTGAAAGTACATTCAATAATGAATCTAATGGTATTTATTTGTTATTGTATATGTTAATATTTTTTGTTATAAGCTTTCTGAGAGTTTACAAAACTTGACTTTGACCAATGCTAAAACACGGACTTAAATAAAAACAGAGGGAGTACACATTTGTTTTCTTAGTTTGTAGTGAACTAATCATTTGTTGAAATTGTGAAATAAATATATTAGGCTATTGACTTCGAATGTAATGGTCTATACAATTCAATAGTTACAATCATTGTCGAATCCCAAGATGTATACAAGGTCTATAGTACTTCACAACATGCTCAAACTCACATAATCCCAGTCAAATGAGAATCTAAATGCATTTCATAGTTATTACTTTGTAGGATGCAACAAGAACAACCATAACTCTACATCAGCCATTATAGAAGCAACATTTTGACATATCCCAATGTGTGAATGAAACGTGCAGAGAGAACTTTTGAGGATGGAGCAGATAGGGAGGGAAAGTTTGTATGTATGTGGACGAGAGAGTAGGAGACAAACCTAACAAGACAGAGAGAGAGATAGAGAGAGAAAGAGAGAGGAAGAAGTTAGGTCTGTGAGAAAGATGCATACATGTAATATACATGAGATGCGTGTGCATCTGGATTCTGTATACGGGGAAGGAGAAGAGACAACATGTTTGTTGAGGGAGCAAGAAAAACATGGACGAGAGGGGAAGGATCTCGTGGGTTGAGGGATTTATAATTTTGTGCGGGGAGAGAGGTATTCGTAATTTTGTGCAGGAGAGAGAGAGGGTGGGGGGAGGAGTCAGTCAGCCGTCATCACATCACCCTGCTTCCAAATGACCCCGTATTCTCTAGCGCGGTGTGGTCGCCATCTTCGATCTGCTCATTGCCCTCTTTGAAGATTGAGGTGTTGTGCATGTTGGGGTGCAAAGAAGCACAAGCGAGAGTGGTCGCCGTATAACCTTGGATGGGGATGAATTGTGTGCTCGGGGGAGTGTGCGTGTGTGTTGTGCTGCGTGTGTGTATCTCTCTCTCTATGTGTGTGTGTCAGATATTGAGAGAAAACAAACCTAAGGAGAGAAATGGGTATTCACGAAGAGATTGTGCGGGCCTTGAGGTGGGCAGGGGCCGGGTGAGGGTGTCAAAATGTGCGCGTTGATGCATGTGTTGCATGCGACCGTGCGAGGGACGGACGAATCTAGAGAGATGGTTGTTGTGTTACGGATGCTCCTCTCTCTCTCTCTCCCTCTCTCTCTCTCTCTCTCTCTCTCTATCTCTCTCTCTCACACACACACAAGTAAACTAGAAGACCGTTCTCTCATGTATACACAACATATCGGCATCTGTCTATGTCTCACTCATGCATGATCATTTGCACATTCACACCTCTCTATGTCTGTATCACACGCACACCGTCTCCACATTGCCCTTCCGCCATAACACACATATGGACACATACACACGTTCTCTCTCAGTCACACACACAAAATCAGTATTAAAAAAACTATGGCGCACCTAAAACGTCCAAATCCAAATAAACACGAACTGGAGCTAAATTCAAATATATGGAAATATTGCAGCGTCAAGAACTTTCACAGGAAAAAAAAGTTGAGTAATATTCGAGGATTGTTTTCACACACACAAAAAGGTTCGGTGGATGTCCTTCGAGCGCGACACGGCGACGCACCGTTCGATCGACCGCGCGGCCGCGGTTCACGCGCTTGTACATGATTCCGTATCGTGGCCGTGGTACTAAGGCTGGTCACAATGGGCAAGAACATAAGCTAGTAACTAATAAAAGCGCTGCCTAAGTCTAATGTGTACGTGTACTAGTACGATTTCTTTTAAGTTTGACCAAACTTATATATAAAACTAAAGTAAGCTCCCACACGTGCACTCATCAATATGCCGCCGCCGCCGTTGCGCATGCCGGCGCCCGCCTACTCCGGCCAACAATTTCTCGCCCATCACCGCCGTGTCGCCGCCATCCCTGTGCCATGAAGTCGAAGGCTCGCCCGCTCACGCCGTCTGCAGTCCCTCCTCGCGATGCCGCCGCGCTGCCAAGCACGCGAACAGTTGGTGGAGCCGTGTCTATGCACGCAGTGTATGAAGAGGAGGACGAGCGCGTGCTCCAGCACGCTGGCGAGGAGGAACTAGCGTGTCATTGTTGTCTCCGCCCGTGCGTAGGAGGCGCGCATGGTGAAGCCGGTCGCGCGCGCGTGTCGAGCCCGCAAACTGGGTGCGGACGCGGAATCTTCCTTCAAGACCTTGAATGCCACGTGGATCTTGCAATCTAAAGGAGCAATTTGGGTCAGTCGACTCATGTGAGCCATTTGATGCAACATGGATGGCTAGAAGGGCTTCTTCCACCTCTTCTTCCGTCTTCTTCCTTCGCTCCATCGAACTTCTTTCACAAATCGACTGACCCAAATTATACTACTAGTACGAACGTATTAAGTACAGTAGGAACACGAAGATACGAGCAGTAGTACCAACTGCAAGAAGAACAGTAGTAAGACATAGTACTAGTACTACTGTACGTACTAAAGAGTTCAAATAACGAGAAAGAACATAAACATAGGGACTATTTGGTTCCTAGCCACACATTGCCACACTTTGCCACACCTAACCTTAGGCAAGTTTGACCAAGTTAGGTCGGTGTTTGGTTCTAGCCACACTTGAGACAAGGAATTTTTTATGAGCAGTGAACCCCACATGTCATAGACACAAAAAGTGTGGCAAGATTCCCTTAGGCAAGCCAAAGTATGGCTAACAATTTGAGCAACTCAAGTAAGGCAAGTGTGACAAATGTGGCAAAAATCATGTGGCAACATATGGCAAAGATAGTCACAATCCAAACAGCCCCATAGTTCTGCTGGGGCCTCAGCACAACACACCCTTGAAAATATACTAATAAGCAACTAGTCCGCTTGACACTGCAGTAGAACCAGCATGAGCAACGACACTGCCACCTACTTGGAGTCCGAGTCCACGTCCTCGACTTCGTCCTCGTCCCTCTTCCTATTCCTCTTCGCCGACGCTTCTTTGCTTGAACCGGACACTGGGCTCTGCTTCTTCATTGAACCCTTGTAGATATTTAAACAAAGGTAGGCATCCATTGCTGCGTTCAGGATGTGATCTTCATCTAATGTCTTCGACTCCCATGCATGATGAAACTTGTGATGAGGTTTCTTCAGTTTAGCGTACGAAGGATCAATCATGGCTGCTGCCAGGGTCAGCATTGAAGGTTGAGAGGAGGACACCAGGCTTGCCTTCTGGAGATCGAAGGGCTGGCCTACAACAAGACCTATCCGATGTAGGACGTCACTGTCGTTCTTAAAGCCTACAGTAACGAATTTCACTCTTTTACCCTTGAGGAAGTTCTTAAAATCCTGGCACTCAACGTCGGCATGTCATATGTGGTAGACCAAGCAAACGTTATGTACGCAAACCTGGATCACGGTGGGCTTCTTCCTCTCTTCGTCCTTTAGATCCTTCTCTCGTCCCAGGACTATGGTGTACTCAACATCTAGCCCAGCGACCCACTCATCCGTTGAACTGTTGAACATGCGTAGGAAGCGAGCAAGCCATGCTTTCACCGTCTCGGATCCACGTGCGTAGATGACAATGAACTGATCATCGGTGATGACTCTAACCTGGTACTCAGCGGCGACCATGGAGATTTGGGAGGCCATGGATTTTGGAGGAGGGTTAGGAGAAGTTGAACTGTTGTACCCCGCAAAAAAAACTGGGAGCGAACTAATGTGAAAGGATGGGACGACTGGGAGCGAACTGTTGTAAGGTAGAAGACGGGGACGAGTAGGTTGTGCAAATGGTGTGGGGTTGCTGGCTTGCCCGGTGGATAAACGACTGCAAGCCCCCAAAGAGTTCTCGAGAACTATGCGGGACCCACTAGATGTCATGTTTACTAGACCCATATCGTAGGCCTGACGGCATAGCTTCTGCCTGTTTGCACGCCATGCCGACGCGTGGATGTAACTTCACTTAATTCCGTCAAACGTCGCGCCTCCCACGACGTTCGCCTCCCTCGCGCGGTTGCACCCTTTGAGACTTCGACCGGCTATAAATGAGCATTTTTTTGCCTTTTTTAGACAAGCAATTTTTTTGCCTACTCCACATGCATGATACTCCCTCTGGTCCTTTTTACTCCCGTCAACCGTTTGCAAAGTGTTTGACCAAATTTATACTTTTTTTGAACACCACCTTATATTAATTAACCAGCCACACCAGTACACTCATTCGATACAATATTCACCACACAGGGCGGTACGTTATTTACAAGAATACCATCTAATCTATTGTCAAAGCTATACTTAGCGATTAAGTGTGCCACCTTATTGGCCGAACGGCTAATCTTTGACAATTGAAGATTGTTGATCAACTTCGAGATGCTCAACGCTTTCATCTTCAGGTCACGCATAGCAGACCTGTCAACGCTTTGACAGGCATCAATGAAATCTCACGACCAAATTTATACTAAAAATATCAATATCTACAATACTCCCAAAACACTTAGACTAGCCACAATGGGAGTAACTTCAGCGGTAACATCGAGTCCAACTCAGCAGATTTGCTTATGTGGCAATAAGTTAATGAAGAGAGAGGTAATTGTAGTAAGTTAGCTAGTTACTGTAACATCACATGTCCCAATGCAATATGAGTCTATAACCTAATAAATGAATCTTTGCATGTTACCATACTTAAGTTACTACCCACTATGAAGGTAGTAACATAGTCTAGCGATATGTGTATGTTACTAGTGTATGTTACTATCCATTGTGGCTAGTCTTAGGCGCGGTGCATTAACTTCTACCTCGTTTCTTGTTTCTTGACATATCAACCAATAGGAGATGTGGGTGTGCATGCTTTTAATGACTTGAGACTACCAAACACGACATGCAGTGGTTAGTTCATTGCATGCAATGCTATTAATTAGCAAATAAACATTAAGATCTCTCGTTTTCCCCTCCTCCTTGGTCATAGTGCACAATCTAAGATGACTTGCTCACCTAGACGGAGGGAGTACTGATTATAAACATTAAGATCTCTCGTTTTCCCCTCCTTGGTCATAGTGCACAATCTAAGATGACTTGCTCACCTAGACGGAGGGAGTACTGATTATAAGCATTAAGATCTCTCGTTTTCCCCTCCTCCTTGGTCATAGTGCACAATCTAAGATGACTTGCTCACCTAGACGGAGGGAGTACTGATTATAATGAGTACTCAACTAGTACTAGTATAAGAACTATGTTTTATAATGAGTGTAAAAATATTGATTTGACATTGTGAATGTTGACACATTGTGGAATAGTTTTTTAAGTCTGCAAAAGTACTCAACTAGTGTTGTCGTTCTCCACAAAAAAATGTGTTTAACAATGCATGCATGAACTCTAGTTACTCTAACCCCCTCTCTTCTTTAATTCTTTGCCACATCAGCATGTTTGCTATTCCCGTGTGCATGATACCAGCTAAGATAACACCATTATGGCCAGCCTTAATCATCGCATGCAATAATTTAGTGCACCTTGAAATATGAACATGTGTGGGGCGTGTTTGTTTTTAATGACTTGAGACTATACCTAGCCCGGCATGCAAGATGACTTATTATGCACGGTTCCCCATACCTGCAGGAAGCCCGTTCTTCTCCAATTTTTTCCCTCTCCATGTGTGAAACAATATGCCTGCCAAACTCTCCTTCTCCCTCCGGCGGTCCCACCACTCCACCCCGTGTGAAAAAATCTGCATGCATGACTCTCCTCCCCCCACGCTCGTCCAATCCGTTGTGACCAGCAATATTTCCACCCCTTCGCTCCCCCGTAATTTACTCCGACAAATATGCCCACGTAGCTGTTACTTAACTGCACGTGCATTCGGTCACTGACATATGGGCCCAACAGGGGTCTGGCCCACATGTCTGTGACGCAACTGGACCGGCACTTAAGTCAGTGCAGCTCAGTCCATATCTTACGTAGGTGTGTCATTGCTCGCTATAAATACCGCGCCTCCCACGACATCGCTATCTCCTCCCCTCACGTTCACGTTCATCGCTATCTCCTCCCCCTCCCTCTCACATCAACCACCATGGCATGGCCCCTCCCAAGCCCTAGGACCCCTCTCTGCACCGCGTGGACGGTCACGCGTCGCCATTCCGTTCCTCGCCGCCACTAGTCGAGGAGAACGCGTCGGTGTTCTGCTCCTCGCCGCTACGCGACATGTCGCCGTTCCGTTCCTCGCCGCCACTAGTCGAGGAGGATGCGTCGGTGTTCCGCTCCTCGCCGCGACGCGTCGAGGTGGACGCGTCGGCGTTCCCAATCTCGCCAGCACGCGCGCCGGAGGACGCGTCGGCTCCCCGCTACGAGGAGAATGGCGCGCCGCCCGCCGAGCCCCCCAGCCTTGAGGAGCTTTGGAAAGAAATGGATGTCGCCTTGTGGGAGGCTTTGCCTCTAGCAGAGCACGCCAAAATAGAGGCGGAGAAGAAGGCCGAGGAAGAGAAGCGCACCGCGGAACAAGCTGCCTGGGAGGCCTATGTCGCGTCCGAGAGAGTCAGGCAATTGGCTCTTTGGCAGAAGGCTCGTGCAAGGGCTGTGAGGGTGGCGGAGGACGCCCGTGCCGATGCCTTGAGTGCAGTCGGGCCCAAGCGCCTCATCTACACTTGGCGGTACGTGGATCAGGTGCACGCTTCCAGCGAGGAGGAGTACCTGTTGGCGCCGGATCACCACACCGGTGAGATCATGCTCGCCCGTCGGCAAGCCGCCAATCAGCACCTCGCGAGTTGCAAGGCTGAGGAAGAGGTGTTGTGTCGGCGCGCTGGGAAACGGCCACACACCAGGGCACTCGTGGCGCGCCGCAAGCGCTCCTGCGAGTGTCGTGGCTTTTAGGAGGAGTATAATTTTTGTTTCGTAAGGCGATCTTGTTAGTTTTGGGACGCAAATGATAAATCCCGAACGTTTAGGAATTTTTAGCGTCCTTAATTAAGTATGTAAAAGGGAAAGTTTGGAAACCTTGTGTATTCGTACGCATTTTGCAAGTACGTGCATATAGCACAAACTTTACTATATACGATCACAGGAAAAGAATTCTATGAGACCAGGTCTCACGCGAGACCCATCCTGATGGATGACACGTGGCATTCACAAATCACAAAGCATCCCCCACCCCCACTTAAAAGCCACGTGTCATCCATCAGGACGGGTCTCACCTGCTAACCGTGAGATCTGGTCTCATATACGAGTAATTTTTTTCCACTATCGCACTACACGTCTCTCTCGATATATGCTTGCAGACTGTGCTACTCCCTCCGTCCAGGTCAATAAGTCATCTTTGGTTGTGCACCTTGACCAAGAAGGAGGGAAGACTTATACACCTAGACGGAGGGAGTACTACTATTACTTATGTACGTGCAAATGCACGTTTTAACATTACGATGCGGTTTTTGTAAAAGTACAAAAACAACACTAGTCAAGCTTGTGAAATGATTCAATGCAAAGCAAAAGAAAAAATGCTCGTTTGATTGTTTACTTTTAGCTTCCTTCTCTGTGGTTATTTCTTTGTTGTACTTTGTACGGAGTATCTCACTGGTTGGAAAGGCATGCAAATTCCCAAACCGCTTCCTACACCCTGTATCTCACTGATTGCCGGCGTTGACATTGTCGCCCATGTCGTCGAGGATGAGGTTGCCAAGGTCGGGAAAGAAGTCGTCATTCGCAACTAATCATGTGGACTAGCATAGTAGTAGGATACAGAGTAGAAACATGAATTTTACCACGATTTCGAACAGGAAGGACAGAAACACATACGGTGGAACGGGAGCTGCACCGTTGGCGTTGAGGTTGTCGCCCATGTCCAAACACCACGTATACACAGTCTTTGAGCATGGTTCGTAGTCGTTCCACGCTCGGGCATTGAAGTTTGTAACTATTTTAGATTAGAATATACTACTCCTCCGGTGCTAGTAGTAGAGCAGAGTCCTACTCTACTACTCTACTCAAGCAAGTTAGGGCATATCATTGTAGGGAGTACCAGTACTGTGATCACTCAAGCAAGTTGTCTGGCATCGACATGACCCTACGCTACTGGTATGTGTCTCGTAGGTCAAGCGGCATGCTGTAGTCATCATCACCTGTCCACTTCCCGCAGCACATATTCGCTTCTCCATCTTTGTCCGCACATAATCTCGTCCAATCTTCCATCCCCGCTAAGGCGCCTCCCCCCTCGTCTGAAACCCAAGCACTAACAATGGCAGAACCTAGCAGCATCCGCCAAAAGAGTGGCTGGAATTTGCTCCCCATAGAGGTAATCAAGCTCATTGTTTCGCGTGTGGACAATCTTAGTACCATGCCGCTCGCCGCGTGCTCGTCAGGGCTGTACCGTTTACTCAAAGCCCTCAGGCCAGAGCTTTTTAAGCTAGCTCCTTGCTTGCTGATGCCGCCTGATCTTCAGAAACGGCGTGTCACGCAGCATAACGATCATAGGGTGGCGAGCATCCCCCTTGACTACGATCCGATCCCCGTCAGCCTCAACTACATTAACGGTATGTACTAGGTCGACATGAACACGTCTTGGATGGTGCTCGTCGACGGTCGCGGCAGCTGGATGCTCATGGAGGTCTACACCCGGCGATTGATCCCTCTTCCTTCGATTAACACTGCACTGCTTTGGCACCGCGGCCCAGAATACTCGGAATCTTACAGTAGCCAACATGATACCAAGTTTGATTTGCTCAAGATTGTAATCTGCCAAGTGCCCACAAGATCTGCGAATTATAAAGACTTCAGGCTAATTGCGTTCTTCAACCGCGGTCTCGCCTATCTGACAGGTCACTGTGGTAAGTGGATAAATCTGCACGTCCATCGCAAGATCATACATCCTTCATGGTTCTCTGATGCCATTGAACACAAGGGCTTCATTTACGCTGTCGACTCCTTCTATGGCTGGACGTATTGCTGGCCTACTCCAGTCATCGCTTCAAACGGCTATTACAGCAGTATGCTACCTTCCTATGATATCATGATGGCTTGCTTATATTACTTTCAACATTTGATGAAAAAATATTCATGCTCATAACATGCTGTTCTTAAGATTGACTAAACCAAGAGCCCTTTTTTATTTGACTCCAACTTGATATGATGTTGTAGGCCGCCTGGTGTCCCTACCCTTCCTAATCCCAGAACCTTTCAAAGAAAAGCGGCATGGCAGTTGCAGGTGGTTCCTGGCTCGATCAGACAACGGCGAAAGATTGATGACCGTTCGCACGTACCGGACGTGTTGTTTCACGGAATACAATCACAGTCACTGCAAGGTCTTTGAGCAGGATCCCAGCTTCTCTGGGCCTTCGGGAATTTTTGACTGGAGGCTGGTAAGTAGCCTTGGTACACGCTCTCTGTTTGTCGGACTGAATTATCCGATTAACCAGGAGATAACCAATGACAAGGATCATGATGGCAGCGCGGTTTCCATCATCAGGCAAAACTGTGTGTACACAGCATACCATGCATCTCTGCATGCACCATATCCTGATATGTGCCGCCACGCTCTGCAGCCCAAAGTAGGAGAGAGGGTTGCAAGTATTAGACTTCGACCTGCTGGCTGGAGTTTCCCCTGTCAGGCACTCATCTGGTTCAAGCCGTCAGCCAATCTCCACAGCTTAATAAATAGTAACGTCTAACTGAGCCAGTTAGTTAGATGCGTACACTTGGTGTAGTAGGATCTTTATTTAGTTTGATGCATACACTTGTTCTTTTTTGGTAGCCCTTTTGTAATGATGGCTAATGTTTGGTTTGGAAGAGAGACCTGCATCTTCACTCTTCTGGCCTGCTTATTGCTTCTGTTGCACCCCCAGCCCTGGTTGCTGCTGCTGCTATTTTCAATGTACAATCAGTAGTATATTTCGTCTGTTGGTTGAATAAATGTGTTGTTAGAACGACAAACACAATGTTTTGGAAGTCGTTGCATGGTTCGATCCTTTAGTGCCCCGTATGGTACGTAGCGCATACTATTTATCGTACGGAACACTTTTTTTTAAAACTCGGAACACATTTTCCACTTGTTGATAACATGCAGCCCACTGATGAAGGCCCAATAGAGAAGCACATAATTAACTGGAAGGGAGGCTCTCACATGAATCCGGCCTAGGTACATGCTCATGGTCCCCTAAACATAAATAAGTAAATAAATAAATAAAGCTAAATGCTCATGCACCAGTTCTTTGGGAAAATAGGTAGCCCACTATTTCATTTTGAAGAATACCCAAGCTAGGCCTATTTGTTTTCTCCGAATTACTGGGATGCAAATCCTTCAAGACGAGGAGGGATGCATTCCGAACTGGCTTAGGAGTATGGTCAATGTATGTTAAAAGTAATATCAAAAGGGGTTGAAAATTCCAAAAAAATTATAGCAAATGGGATATAAGTTTCTTTTTTTGTTTTTGTTCTTCACTGATATCTTATACGTATTTCATTGGATTTAACAAGACATAGTACTAATTTATTTTTAAATTTGTTTTAGTATGGCTAATAATTTTTGGATTAAGAATATTTCGTTCCCCAGCAAAAATTTGCGAATTTTCAAAATTTCCCACATATTTAGTTAATTTTTTGACCCTGGTACTGACCAGAAAATGGCCAGCAATTCTAAAAATGGAAAACAGGCTGCAATAAATTCCATATGAATTAGAAAATGAGTAAAAATTATAAAAATAATAGCAAATGGGTTATACACGCCACAGATTTTGAGGCCGACTTGTTTACGCAAGGCTTTGTCAGTGAACACATGATTCTAGCAGCAGTTAGTTTTGGATGTCCATCCAACGGCCGACGTGCTTCTTCAATTTCTGATCTTCCTGCTCCAGCCGCCTAAACTAGCGCCGGCAGGACTGCCTGCTCCCTCCTCTTGTGGCCCACTTTGATGCCGCGCAGGCTTCCCCGGCCCACCCTAATCCCTCCGCTGGCCTGGCCGCACGCAATCAACTGCCTCCTTATTACGCGAAAAAAATGATTCCTCCCACTGACATCTGGGGTGCACTGGTTGGGAGGCTGACCTGTGGGCCTACTAAGTTGACGCGTACGCAGGGCTTGTCAACTTAGTCAACAAACGATTCTAGCAGCAGTAACCGTTGGATTTGAATCGAACGGTCCTGCTGCTTCTTCAATCGCTGCTCTTCTTACACCAGCCGCCCAAACCAGCACCAGGGAGACCGCCTGCTCCTGCCTCTAGTGGTCGGCTATGATGCCGATGAGGCCTCATCGCCCCCTACTACTCCCACCGCTAGCCAGGCCCTACGGCGACGGCAGCCTCACACCGCAACCGAACCAGCGAACCCTCGTACTCCTCTCCGCGTGGGCATCCACTGCCGCGTATTCCCCGGCTCCATGTCATCCCTTTCCTAGACCTCGCCATCGTCCACCGCCTTGGTGCTCTTGGCATGGCGTGGTCAAAGTGGTCAACGACATTCCATCGGAAGAGTACTGTACGTGGAGACGCCGACAGCTGGGTCCACGGCCACAGCCCAGTTTTTTTTGTGATTTGCCAAGTAAGTCGCTTTGTCAGGCCTATTGGGCTGCAAATATTTCAAGACGAGGAGAGCTTTCATTCGGCTGGCCAAGAAAATGGCCCATCAGTAATGAGAAATGGGCTGTACATTTTTAAAACACATCAAACCGGCAATTAGTTTCAAATGTCTTTTCTTCATTTCGAGATTTGAAATTACATTAATTTTTATGCGTGGAGAATTTGTTGGATGTTATATTGATATACATTTATTTTTAAAATCAGTTTGAATGTGAGTCGAAATTTCGGGATTAAAAACAGTCCGGACCGCACCGAAATATGCAAAATTTCATATAATTTTTTAACCGTGGCCACAATATGGGCTGTAATGCTAACAAAAAGAATATGGGCTCCAAAAAAACATTAATAACTAGCAAATGGGCTGTAAATTATTAGAAATAATGGCAGATGGGTTGTATGCTGTTTACCACAGATTTGAGGCTTCCCTAAAAAAACGTTGACGCACAAGCAGTGACTGTTGGATGGCCATCCAACGGCCGTCGTGCTTCTTCAATCTCTGCTCTTCCTTCTCCAGCCGCTCAAACAGGCGCCGGCGGGACTGCCTGCTTCCTCCTCCCTGTGGCCGGCTCTGCTGCCGCACAAGCCTCACCGCCCCATCGTACTCCCATCGCTGGCCTAGCCATCCCTCTACTCACCCACACCTGCTGTTATTCTCCGGCGACGGCAGATGAACCAGTAAACCCTCGTACACTCGTCCTCCCCTCCGCGTGGGAAACAACTGCCGAGTCTTCCCTGCCTCCGTGTTGTTCCCTTCCTAGGCCTTGCCGTCGTCCACCGCCCTGGTGCTCTCGGCGCGGCCTGGTCAACATGGTCAACGACCGACATTCATCTGAAGTGGACTTTATGTGGACAGGCCGACAGCTGGGTCCACGGCCGCACGCAAGAAAATGCCTCCTTATTACGTGCAAAATAATGATTTCTCCACCTGACATCAGGGACCCACCGAAAGGGCCTTTGTATTTCACGAAAAAACATTACCGCCGCTGACAACTCGGATCCACCAGCTATATCTTCGCACGCAAGGAAGTGCCTCCTTATTACTCACAAAAAAATGAATACTCCCCCTGTTAGCTGGGACCCAGTATAGTGGCAGGCTGACTTGTGGGCCTACTAAGTTGACGGGGACGAAGGGCGTTGTTAACTTAGTCAATATGCACGATTCTAGCTCCAGTGACCGTACGATATCCATTCAACGGCCGTAGTGCTTCTTCAACCTCTGGTCTTCTTGCTCCAGCCGCCCAAACCAGCGCCGGTCGTGCCTCGTGCTCCTGCCTCCCGTGGCCGGCTACGATGCGGCGGAGGCCTCACCGCCCCCTACTACTCCCACCGCTGGCCAGGCCATCCCTCTACTCACCCACACCCCCTGTTATTCTGCGGCGACGGCAGCCTCACACCGTAGCGAACTAGTGAACCCTCGTACTCCTCTACGCGTGGGTATCCACTGTCGTGTCTTCCCCGGCTCCACGTTGTCCCCTTCCTAGGCCTTGCCGTCATCCACCGCCCTGGTGCTCTCGGCGCGGCGTGGTCAACGTGGTCAAGGAACAGCTTCCATCGGACGTGGACTGTACGTGGAGAGGCTGACAGCTGGGTCCACGGCCGCAGCAAGGAACTGCCTCCTTATTACGTGCAAAATAATTATTCCTCCACTTGACAGCGGGACCCACCAGACGGGCCACCGTATTTCGCAAAAAAACATTTCCCCCTGACTGCTGGGACCCACCAGCTACATCTTCGCACGCAAGGAAGTGCGTCCGAAAAAAAAACGATTCGCCCCCTGATTGTTGGGACCCACTAGCTACATCTTCGTAGGCAAGGAAGTGCCTGACAGTCGGGACCCACCTGGTCGAAGCGTACGTAGCATTGTCATTCTGGTCGCGAACATGTACGTACATACTGGTCGATGTAGAGGCGCGCACGTGTCATAGTAGAGGCGCGCACGTGTCGTAGTAGAGGCGCACACATAGCATTTACACGTACGTACAGCGGCCAGGGTGCAAGAAAGAAAATACGGCCACGTATGTGTACATACGGGCGGGGTCTCGAACGCCTACTCACGCATACGTACGGCCAGGGCTCGTGTACATGGCTGGGTCGGAACGGATAAACAACGTCATTGTCGTGTTCATGGGGAGGCAACGGAATGCGTCGTGTTCATGGGGAGGCAACAGAATGCGTCGTGTTCATGGGGAGGCAACGAAATGCGTCGTGTTCATTGGGAGGGCTTGGACGGAACAGGCGATGGAAACGAGGCCTGGCGTACCGCAGAACGAAGGAAACGGACTTGTGTTCGACCGGCCACGTTCGAAACGGGATCCTGTTCATCGAGAGGGGTCTGGCGTACCGCAAAACGGAGGAAACAGACCTCCTACGGTCGAAACGGGTGTCCTGTTGAACGGGAGGGGTGTGGCGTACCGCAAAACGGAGGAAACGGACTTGTGTTGGAGCGCTACGGTCGAAACGAGGGTCCTGTTCATTGGGAGGGGTGTGGCGTACCGCAAAACGGGACTCCACAGGATATTGTTCATCTCCATCGTCGACCTCCTCCAGCCTCCACGGGCTCCTGTTCATCCAGCCTCCACCGCGCGCTACTCCACCGGCTACTGTTCAACCACCCCTCCACCATCTACTGTTCATACAGCCCTCCACACCACGGGGTCCTGTTCAACCACCCCTCCACGGGCACCCCTCCACCGTCTACTGTTCATCCAGCCCTGCACACCACGGGGTCCTGTTCAACCACCCCTCCACCGTCTACTATTCATCCAGCCCTCCACACCACGGGGTCCTGTTCATCCACCCCTCCACGGGCACCCCTCCACCATCTACTGTTCATCCAGCCCTCCACCACACCACAGGGTCCTGTTCATCCAGAGGCAATGCCACCGCTCACTGTTCATCCAAACCCCCCTGCAACGCTCACTGTTCATCCCATCGATCGGCTTCAGTTAGCAGCAGTAGCGAAGGAATCGATCGATCGGGTTCAGTTAACAGCCATCAATCGATCGCTCGGGTTCAGTAACGCGTAGCCTGCAGTGCAATCGCTCGGGTTCAGTTAGAGCCCAACGCTTCGCTCGGGTTCAGTTAGAGCCAACGCCTCGCACACACGCGCGTACATGTACGAGAGAAACGTGCATCGCTCGGCCCCGACCTCCCACCGTAACCGGGAACTCCCCGAAATTTTCCTCCCCCTCGCTTCTACCATGGTTTTTTCCATCATGGACGGCCCAAAGAATGTCATGTAGCTGCGTCTCCGGCCCGCCCAGGACGAAAAGCCCATTTTCTGTCATGATTTTTTGTCATAGAAGTAGGAACCCACCACATCTATGATGATATTGGGTTTTGTCACAATTATCGTCATAGAAGTGTCATATGTATGACAATTTTTTTTTTCATTTGGCCCAAAATGTCACGGATGTGTCTTTTTTTTGTAGTGACTTCAAAGGGTTTTACCTGTTATCCTTAGAGGATTGGGCCGCCCTGACTTATACAGAGCAGTTGTAGAGTTGGGACAATTCTTCAGGGAACTCTGCAGTAGGAATATCAGGATAGATGCTTTGGAGCGTCTTAGAGACAAGATACCAACTATCCTATACGACCTTGAGAAGATATATCCTCCAGCCTTCTTTGATGTGATGGTGCGTTTGGCTGTTCATCTACCTGATGAGGCACTACTTAGAGGTCCAGTATAGTATGGCTGGATGTACCCTATTGAAAGACGGCTAGGCACTTTCAAGGGCTATGTTAGGAACAGAGCTAGACCCGAGGGTTCCATTGCAAAGGCCTACATTGCTACAGAAGCGTTGACATTCTGCTCAAAATACATTGAAACGGCTGATCAGCTTAGCAAAGAGGTGGGTGAAGACAATCCCGGGCTCAATGTTTTCGATTATTCTGTTCGAGTTATAGGGAAGAGTCGACAAGAGGACAAACCTAAAGATTTGGACAAAATGGTTTGGTATGTGTTGAATAACTATCCTGAGATACTACCTTATATCAAGTAAGTGTAGTACTGCAGCTTATACATCGTAATCTACTAAACTTGCAACACATTCTTATATACTTAGATGTTTGACGCGATCACCATGTTGTGCAGCATCTACAAAGAGGAGTTACTGCCGCAAAATCCAAGAAACATTGACAAACTGGTTATGGCAGGATTTGCGAAATGGTTCAAGAACCATGTAAGCTTTTGAAGTGCACTGTCAGTTTTTTAATATATTGAGTACAGAAGATGATCAGCTTGTCTATTTTCTAACCATAGGTTAAGAAGATGCGGTAGGATGGGAAGGCAGTTGATGATGCCCTTTACTCCCTAGCAATGGATCCTGATACTCGGGTAAGACATTATGAATCTTGCGTTGTTGGAGATGTGCGCTACAACACCCTTGCACGAGACGAAGGCAGGAAGACACAAAACAGTGCCATCATGAGCACGGATACATATGAAAAAGAGACAACTGAAATGTATGCTAACATAACAGACATTATTCAGTTGCAGTATATCTCCAGTTTCGAGGATCATCGGTGCGTGGTTCTGTTGTGCTGTCGTTGGTATAACCTGTTTTCCAGGATCGCAAATCCCAGAGCTGGTGATTATTTCAAATCCATCAATGTCAAGGTGGCATACCAGACCAACGAGCCTTTTATTTTGGCAAATCAAGCAACACAGATATTTTTCTTGGAAGACACATTTGCACGTAGCGATGACTGGAGAGTATTGCAAAGGTTTGAGCAGAGGAATTCGTTTAATGAAGTTGCACAACAAGATGATGCTTACACTGCTCCTGATGTACAAGATAACACAGATGTTCCTAATATCTTTGAGAACCATCATGTCAATGACGCCGGCGAAAAGATTGCCTGTCGTGCTGTGGACATACAAGAGTTCATCAAGAAGTAGCCAACGTTCGAGGACGTTGAGGACGAAGAAGAAGATGACACCGTGGGGAATTACGATTCAGACTGATACACATGGCGAAGATGTTGACGCTGCTGCTGCGGATGATGATTACATTGCTTTTGTCGTATTTGCCTGTCAGAAGACGTTTTTTTATCTACTATGTGAAATTGTGTTTGCTATGACAACTGAAACCTGATGAACATGTTGTTTAGTATTTTGCTGTGAGAACATCACTTGTTATGTATGCTGATTTGTGTTTGGTGATTGTATGACAACTAAAACATGATGACATTGTTGTTTAGTTGTACTCATATTTGGCCGTGAAACTTGAATTTGATGACATAGTTTGCTGTTGGACTGCAATTTTCTCGACGTCTTCGAATGAGAACAAAGCTGACCCGACAGGGCCTCTGCTATTTATTTATTTATATGAGAAAAAGGGGATACCCCCTAATTTCCATTAATAGAAATCATTATATGTTCACAACACTACGCCCAGCCTGCTACACATGTTTCATTCATTACTAGTTTCAGCAAAGTGCTCATGTCGTAGCCACTGAATACATCACGAGTGCTACATACACTGCAAATAAAGAGACAATCATCCTACAGAGCACATCGATTTTGCCCATTATCTTCACAAGCTCTTTCATCTCCTCATTGCTGTCAAGGCCGTTCAGCAGCTATTGCTTGGCCATGATCAGAGGAACTGCATCTTTAAGCTTCTGCTCTGCATCTTCCTCTTCTGCCGTTCCTTCAGTTACTTGTCCAACACCCCAACCTGCTGGTATTGGGATTCCTCGGCTAACTAAATAATCAGCGTAGTTGCATTCCCCCACATCAGCAACTTCCCAGAAATACAAATCACACGAATCTTCCCTTTTCTGCACGAATCAAATTGGTAGATCATCAACCAAACTATTAGAAAAATTAGCAACTGAAAGCAGCAGAACAACACTTAAACATATTATTACCCCATGATTCGGGCATTTGTAGAAGACTCGTCTAGGGTTGCGGATTGTGGTTGACACGCGACGGATGACTCTACGTGATTTGTAGCAGTGGCACCACACCAACGGCAGTGGGTTGCGATAAGCAATCGGCTGCGGTGCGCGTGACGGCGAGGGTGTGATGAGACCCACAGACGATGGTACGGATTGCGACTTGGCGCATATCTAGTTGTTGCCTGCTGAAGAGCAAGTGGACGAGCAGCCAGCGTTCATGGTTGCTGCAGCCAGAGCTTCTGATGCTAGGCAGAGTAAGTAGAGAAGAGGAGAAGCGAACGTTGGATATGTCAGTTTCATTACTTGCAGAGTAGCATAGCACCATATATAGTCATAGTCTAGGTTTGAATTCGAACCAGCTACAGGAGCACATCTTTCTTTTTTCTAAAACTCGGCAACGTCTCGTTACTGGTACACTAGCTTGTTCTATACGCCTTCCCAAGTCTTTGATTTTCTTTCACTTTTTTTGTGAGGAAGGAAGGAGGACAAAATTGAGAGTTCCTGGGACTCGAACCCAAGACCTCTTGGCTGAAAACCAAGGGTGCTAGTCACTGATGTGGCGGACGTTCCCTGTGAGGAGGACGGCAGACAAACACATTTTCCTCGCAATTTTCTTCCTATATATAAAAAAGTATGCTACTTGGTGTCCGCTTAGTCAACAAAACGATTGTGCCAACCTTGACCGTTGGATTGACATTCAACGTCTGTCGCGTCTCTTCAGTCTCTTCTTCCTCGAGCCGCCAAAGCCAAACCAACGCCAGCAGGACCGCCTGCTCCTGCCTCCCACGACTGGCTGTGATCTGCCCCGGCTCCTGTTCATTCCCGTCCGAGGCCTCACCATCGTCCTTCGCCTTGGTTCGCTCGCCGCAGCGCCGCCCTCTAGTGTTGTCAACATGGTCAACAACCGATAGGAATAAGGTGATGACTGTACATGGTGAGGATGACAGTAGGGACCCAGCAGCGCGCAGTAATTTTGTTTTTTCGGGACAGAGAAGGGTATCAACTTGGTTGTGCGGGACCCGTGGCCCGTCTAGCCCAGGCTTTTATTTCATATGTTTAGCACATGGCTAGCCCAGTTTTTTTTTTCCTTTCTGAAAATTGCTAGCCAGCTATTTTGTTTTTTGTAGAATAACCAACGTAGGCCTACTTGCTTTTCTACGCCCTGCTAGGCCGGAAATCTTTCAAGATGAGGAGGGATGCATTTTGCCCAGAAAATGGGCTATAAGTAATAAGAAATGGGCTATAAAATGAAAAAAATACAGCAAACAGACAATTAGTTCCAAAATACTGTTTTCTTTCGGATTTTGATATTTTAAATTTCATTGCATTTGTGCGGGTAAAATTTCATTGAATTTAAATTAAGGTATATTTAGATTTAAAATTAGTTTGAATGTGTCTAGAAATTACGGGCTGTATGCTGTTTGGGACAGATTTGGAGGCTGACTTGTGGGTCTACTAGGTTGACGTGTACTTTGGCTTTGTCAACTTAGTCCACAAATGATTCTAGCAGCAGTGACCATTGGATGTTAACCCAACGGCCATGCTGCTTCTTCAATATCTGATCTTCTTGCTCCAACCGCCCAAACCAGCTCTGGTGGGACTGCCTGCTCCCGCCTCCCGTGGCCGGCTGTGCTGCCGCACAGGCCGCACCGCCCCACCCTACTTCATTGCTATCCAGGCCATTCCTCTACTCACCCACACCTCCTATTATTTTCCGGCGACGGCAGCCGGACCAGTAAACCCTCGTACTCCCCACCGCGTGGGCAACCATTGCCGAGTCTTCCCCGGCTCCGTGTCGTTCCCATCCTAGGCCTCGCCGTCGTCCACCGCCATGGTGCTCTCGGCGCGGCTTGGTCAACTTGGTCAACGAACGACATCCATCGGCCGTGGACTATACGCGCAAAATAATGATTCCTCCACCTGACAGCTGGGACCCACTCGAAGGGCCTCTGTATTTCGTGAAAAAAACGTTCCCCCCACTGACATGTCGGACCCACCAGCTATATCTTGGCACGCAAGGAAGTGCCTCCTTATTACGCACAAAAAAATGAATACCCCCTGCTAGCTGGGACCCACCATAGTGGGAGGATGACTTGTGGGCCAACAAAGTCGACGGGGACGGAGGGCTTTGTCAACTTAGTCAATATGAATGATTATAGCTCCAATGACCGTACGATGTCCATCCAACGGCCGTAGTGCTTCTTCAACCTCTGGCCTTCTTGCTCCAGCCGCCCAAACCAGCGCCGGTCGTGCCGCATGCTCCTGCCTCCCGTGGCCGGCTGTGCTGCCGCGGAGGCCTCACCGCCCCCTACTATTCCCACCGCTTGCCAGGCCCTGCGGCGATGGCAACCTCACACCGCAGCCGAACCAGTGAACCCACGTACTCCTCTCCGCGCGGGCTTCCACTGCCGTGTCTTCCCCGGCTCCGCGTCGTTCCCTTCCTAGGCCTCGCCGTCGTCCACCACCGTGGTGCTCTCCGCGCGGCGTGGTCAACGTGGTCAAGGAACGACTTCCATCGGAAGAGTACTGTACGTGGAGAGGCTGACAGCTGGGTCCACGGCCACAACCCAGTTTTTTTGTGATTTGCCAAGTAAGTCGCTTTGTCAGGCTTGTTGGGCTGCAAATCTTTCAAGACGAGGAGAGCTTTCATTCGGCTGGCCGAGAAAACGGCCCATCAGTAATGAGAAATGGGCTGTACATTTTTAAAACACATCAAACCGGCAATTAGTTTCAAATATCTTTTTTTTCATTTCGAGATTTTAAATTACATTAATTTTTATGCGTGGAGAATTTGTTGGATTTTATATTGATATACATTTATTTTTAAAATCAGTTTGAATGTGAGTCGAAATTACGGGATTAAAAACAGTTCGAACCGCACCGAAATATGCAAAATTTCATATAATTTTTTAACCGTGGCCACAATTTGGGCTGTTACGCTAACAAAAAGAATATGGGCTCCAAAAAAACCTTAAGAATTAGCAAATGGGCTGAAAATTATTAGAAATAATGGCAGATGGGCTCTATGCTGTTTTCCACAGATTTGAGGCTTTCCTAAAAAAAAGGTTGACGCACAAGCAGTGACTGCTGGATGTCCATCCAACGGCCGTCGTGCTTCTTCAATCTCTGCTCTTCCTGCTCCAGCCGCTCAAACAAGCACCGGCGGGACTGCCTATTCCCTCCTCCCCGCGGCCGGTGGTGCTGCCGCGCAGGCCTCACCGCCCCATCGTACTCCCATCGCTGGCCTAGCCATCCCTCTACTCACCCACACATGCTGTTATTCTCCGGCAACGGCAGACGAACCAGTAAACCCTCGTACAGTCGTACTCCCCTCCGTGTGGGAAACAACTGCCGAGTCTACCCTGCCTCCGCGTCGTTCCCTTCCTAGGCCTCGCCATCTTCCACTGCCCTGGTGCTCTCGGCGTGGCCTGGTCAACATGGTCAACGACCGACATGCATCTGAAGTGGACTGTGCGTGGAGAGGCCGACAGCTGGGTCCACGGCCGCACGCAAGGAAATGCCTCCTTATTACGTGCAAAATAATGATTCCTCCACCTGACATCAGGGACCCACCGAAAGGGCCTCTGTATTTCGTGAAAAAACGTTACCACCGCTGACAGCTCGGACCCACCAGCTATATCTTCGCACGCAATGAAGTGCCTCCTTATTATGCACAAAAAAATGAATACCCCCCTGTTAGTTGGGACCCAGTATAGTGGCAGACTGACTTGTGGGCCTACTAAGTTGACGGGGACGGAGGGCTTTGTCAACTTAGTCAATATGCACGATTCTAGCTCCAGTGACCGTACGATGTCCATTCAACGGCCGTAGTGCTTCTTCAACCTCTGGTCTTCTTGCTCCAGCCGCCCAAACCAGCGCCGGTCATGTCTCATGCTCCTGCCTCCCGTGGACGGCTGCGATGCGGCGGAGGCCTCACCGCACCCTACTACTCCCATCGCTGGCCAGGCCATCCCTCTACTCACCCACACCCCTGTTACTCTGCAGCGACGGCAGCCTCACACCATAGCGAACCAGTGCCCTCGTACTCCTCTACGTGTGGGCATCCAATGCTGCGTCTTCCCCGGCTCCGCGCCATCCCCTTCCTAGGTCTCGCCGTCGTCCACCGCCCTGGTGCTCTCGGTGCGACGTGGTCAACGTGGTCAAGGAACGGCTTTCATCGGACGTGGACTGTACGTGGAGAGGCTGACAGCTGGGTCCACGGCCGCAGCAAGGAAGTGCCTCCTTATTACATGCAAAATAATTATTCCTCCACCTGATAGCGGGGACCCACCGGACGGGCCATCGTATTTCGCCCCCTTGACTGCTGGGACCCACCAGCTACATCTTCGCACGGAAGGAAGTGCCTGATAGTCGGGACCCACTTGGTCGAAGCGTATGTAGCATTGTCATTCTAGTCTTGAACGTGTACGTACATATATACTGGTGGATGTAGAGGCGCGCACGTGTCGTAGTAGAGGCGGCCAGGGTGCAAGAAAGAAAATATGGCCACATATGTGTACATACGGGTGGGGTCTCGAACGCCTACTCGCGCATACGTACTGCGAGGGCTCGTTGACATGGCTGGGTCGGAACGGAGAAACAGCGTCGTGATTGTGTTCATGGGGAGGCAACGGAATGCGTCGTGTTCATGGGGAGGCAATGGAATGCGTCGTGTTCATGGGGAGGCAACGGAACGCGTGGGAGCCAACCGGCTGGGTCGAAACGGAATGCGTGGTCGTGTTCATCGGGAGGGCTTGGACGGAATAGGCGATGAAAACGAGGCCTGCGTACCGCACAACGGAGGAAATAGACCTCCTATGTTCGGAACAGGGTCCTATTGATCGGGAGGGGTCCGGCGT
The DNA here is from genome assembly GCF_018294505.1 of Triticum aestivum. NCBI lineage: Eukaryota > Viridiplantae > Streptophyta > Magnoliopsida > Poales > Poaceae > Triticum > Triticum aestivum. Next base: position 382,368,690 of record NC_057800.1, on the reverse strand, counting down.
ACCGCAAAACGGAGGAAACGGACCTCCTACGGTCGAAACAGGATTTCTGATCGGGAGGGGTGTCGCGTACCGCAAAACGGATGAAACGGACTTGTGTTGGAGCGCTACGGTCGAAACGGGGGTCCTGTTCATCGGGAGGGGTGTGGCGTACCGCAAAACGGGACTCCACGGGATACTGTTCATCTCCATCGTCGACCCCCTCCAGCCTCCACGAGCTATTGTTCATCCACCATCGACCTCCTCCAGCCTCCACCTGCAACTGTTCATCCACAGGCTCCTGTTCATCCAGCCTCCACCGCGCGCTACTCCACCGGCTACTGTTCAACCAGCCCTCTCCACGAGCTCCTGTTCAACCACCCCTCCATGAGCTACTGTTCATCCTGCCCTCCACCGTCTACTGTACATCCTGCCCTCCACAGGGTGGTCCTGTTCATCCAGCCCTCCACGGGGTCCTGTTCATCTAGCCCCAACCGGCTCAATCGATCGGGGTCCTGTTCATCCACAGGCAACACCACGGGGTCCTGTTCATCCACCCCCACCGGGAACTGTTCATCCAACCCCCCCCCCCCCCCGCAACGCTCACTGTTCATCTAGAGGCAGCATCGATCGGCTTCAGTTAGCAGCAGTAGTGAAGGAATCACTCGATCGGGTTCAGTTAACAGCCATCGATGGATCGTTTGGGTTCAGTAACGCGTAGCCTCCAGTGCAATCGCTCGGGTTCAGTTAGAGCCCAACGCCTCACTTGGGTTCAGTTAGAGCCAACGCCTCGCACACACGCGCGTACACGTACGAGAGAAACGCGCGTTGCTCGGCCCCCGACCTCCCACCATAACCGGGAACTCTAATTTCCTCCCCCTCGCTTCTACCACAGTTTTTTTCTGTCATGGACGGTGAGGCAGTCCTGGATTAGGGGGTCTGCGGACAGTCGGACTATATCCTTTGGCCGGACTGCTAGACTATGAAGATACAAGATTGAAGACTTCGTCTCGTGTCCGGATGGGACTCTACTTAGCGTGGAAGGCAAGCTAGGCAATACAGATATGTATATCTCCTCCTTTGTAACCGACCTTGTGTAACCCTAGCCCTTTCCGGAGTCTATATGAACCGGAGGGTTTTAGTCCATAGGACAACATACAATCATACCATAGGCTAGCTTCTAGGGTTTAGCCTCTCCGATCTCGTGGTAGATCAACTCTTGTAATACTCATATCATCAAGAATAAATCAAGCAGGACGTAGGGTTTTACCTCCATCAAGAGGGCCCGAACCTGGGTAAAACATTGTGTCCCCTGCCTCCTGTTACCATCTGCCTTAGACGCACAGTTTGGGACCCCCTACCTGAGATCCGCCGGTTTTGACACCGACATTGGTGCTTTCATTGAGAGTTCCTCTGTGTCGTCGCCGTTAGGCTTGATGGCTCCTTCTATCCTTGATAGCGATGCAGTCCAGGGTGAGACTTATCTCCCCGGACAGATCTTCGTGTTCGGCGGCTTTGCACTGCGGCCCAATTCGCTTGGCCATCTGGAGCAGATTGAAAGTTACGCCCCTGGCCACCAGGTCAGGTTTGGAAGCTTAAACTACACGGCCATATCCATGGAGACTTGATCTTCGACAGATCCGAGCCTCTGACTTGTCCATCACGCGGTCACGATGAGTACGATTTAGCTCTACCGTCAGACATTGTTCAAGAGATCGCATCGGCAGCTGCTCCGACCCACAGTTTGGAGCCAGTTGCGCCTCCCATGGACGGGTGGATAGACCCCGCCATAGAGGCCGCATCCCCAACGGCGATCGAGCCGAATATCGATCTTACCCTTCACGAGAGTCGTGTTGTTAAACTGCCGGATACTTCTCCGGCCACGGACTCCGAACCTCCTGCGCCCGTTCCTATCGAATCCGGTTGGGCGCCGATCATGGAGTTTACCTCCGCGGATATCTTTCAGCACTCGCCCTTCGGCGACATACTGAATTCATTAAAGTCTCTCTCCTTATCAGGAGATTCCTGGCCGAACTATGTCCGGCAGGATTGGGGTGCGGATGATGAAGAAATTTGCCGCCCACCCACCACCCACTTAGTAGCCACTGTCGATGACTTAACCGACATGCTCGACTCCGACTCCAAAGACATCCACGTTATGGACGACGATGCAGGAGACGAACAGGAACCACTGCCCATAGGGCATTGGACGCCCACTTCATCACATGACGTATACATGGTGGACTCACCAAAAGAAGACGACGACGAGGAACGGAAGGATGCAACAAAGGGTTGTCCCCTCGAGAAGCAGTCAAAGCGGCAGCGTAAGCGCCGCTCCAAATCCCGCTTCGGCAGAAACAACGATCATATAGACCCAGCGTTAGAGCAGGGTGAACCATCGCCGGACCACGGCAACATGGAGAATCAAACCGAACAACCGGACTCTGTCAAAGATAATAGTCCAGACGACATCACACCAGACAGACACCCGGAGCAACATAATGCCCGTCAAAGGCTTGTTGCCACCGCGAGGTGTCTAAAAAAGCAGAAGAAAAGGCTCAAGGCTGCGCAAGACACACTCCGAATCAGATGGAGTAAAGTACTCAACACAGCAGCAAAGTACGGCGGTAATCGCCCCACCAAGAGCTACCCGAATCGGAAGTTGCTACCTGAATTCGATGAGAAGGCCTTAGATCCCCCGAAACCAAAAATTAAAACGGCCATCTGGCCGGATAGACGACCTCACGGCCAACATAATGCGGCAACCGATGCCGCACACAAGCCAGTACGCGTTCCACGCGAGGGCTCGCATCAAAAGGATGGCGCGACCAGATCCATCTACGGACCTCGGAAGCGCGCCCCAGCATGCAGCACAACACAACAAACATCCAAACAATGCGGTAGACCCAAATACAGGGGTGCCGCACACCCCCTATGTTTCACCGATGAGGTGCTGGACCATGAATTTCCAGAGGGATTCAAACCCGTAAACATAGAGGCATACGACGGAACAACAGACCCTGGGGTCTGGATTCAGGACTATATCCTCCATATCCATATGGCTCGAGGAGATGATCTCCACGCCATTAAGTATTTGCCCCTCAAACTCAAAGGGCCAGCTCGACTCTGGCTTAAAAGTCTCCCCGAAAACTCCATTGGAAGCTAGGAAGAGCTTGAAGACGCTTTTCGGGCAAATTTTCAAGGGACTTATGTCCGACCTCCGGACGCGGACGATTTGAGTCATATAACTCAACAGCCCGGAGAGTCAGCCCGAAAGCTTTGGAACAAGTTTCTTACTAAAAAGAACCAAATAGTCGACTTTCTGGACGCCGAATCCTTGGCAGCTTTTAAGCACAACGTCGGCGAGGAATGTCTTGCCAGACACGTCGGCTAAGAAAAGCCAAGAACAATGGCAGCATTAACAAGCCTCATGACCCGCTTTTGCATGGGTGAGGACAGCTGGCTAGCCAGATGCAACACCAGCGACCCATGTACATCCGAAATTAGAGATGGAAATGGGAAATCATGACGCAACAAAAATAATAAGCGCCGGAATAAAGAAGACAGCCCGAAGAGCACGTCGGTAAACGCCAGATTCAGAAGCTCTCGGCCAGGTCAGCAAAAGCCGCCCTCTAAAGGCGCTAGAGATGAACTGTCCAACCTAAACAAAATTTTGGACCAAATATGTCAGATCCATAGCACCCCTGATAAACCTGCAAATCATACCCACAGAGAATGTTGGGTCTTCAAGCAGTCTGGCAAGCTCAATGCCGTACACAAGGGGGAGGATACACCAAGTGAAGACGAGGATGAGCCTCTCAAGCAAGACACTGAGGAACAAAATAAATTTCCACCAGAAGTCAAAATAGTAAACGTGTTACACGTGATCAAGGGGAGAAACAAAGCGGCACTCCCAGAGAAATATGCCCAAGGGCCTATCAGCGCGGAGTCCTGCCACTGGTCGTCTCAACCGATCACTTTCGACCATCAGGATTACTCAGCAAGTATCCGGCGTGCAGGGTGGGCTGCCTTGGTATTAGACCCAATAATTGACGGATACCTCTTCACACGAGTCCTGATGGACGGTGGCAGCAGTCTAAACCTGATATATCAGGACACAGCCCGCAAAATGGGGATAGACCAAACAAAAATTCGCCACAGCAATACCTTTAAAGGAGTAACGCCAGGGCTAGGGGCTCATTGCACGGGCTCCCTACTATTAGAAGTTATATACGGCTTCCCCGATAACTTCCGTAGAGAAAATTTAACCTTCCACATTGCTCCGTTCCAAAGTGGCTATCAAGCACTACTTGGACGCGAAGCTTTCGCTCGCTTTAATGCAATACTGCATTACGCTTCCCTCACGCTTAAGATGCCCGGTCCATGTGGCATCATCACAGTAAATGGAAATATGGAGCGATCCCTGCGCACCGAAGAGAGTGTGCCTGCCTTGGCAGCCGCACACTAAAACGACCTCACCAACTAAAGCATTCGATAGGTCGTCAAGACCACAGACACGGTTAGACGAGTCCGACGCAGCTATATGTAATTCATATAGGCTTGATGGCCACACCCCTATTACAAATACAAGGGGCTCAACGCGCGCAGACAAGTGGCAATTTTTACTAATCTTGAATTGTACATGGTTTATTTAAACCTACCTTTTTGCACGACAACTTTTCACCTAAGTTCCTCTTTTTTGCAGATGACCATCGCGCTACACCCATCCAGGATACGACACAACGGAGACACAGGCGCAGACGTGCAACAGGGACCCGTTCCAAGGATTCTTTTTAGATTAAGACCCTGTGTAAACCTTTCTTACTGTCTCTTGTTGATACACATCGCTCGGATTCTCAGTACTACTGAGAAGGATGCTGGCGTCTTGGCATGTTGCCATGTCAGAATAATGCACGTACCTAGACACCAGGGGCTTCTTACAAAGGGCACTATTTAGGCTCGGTTTATACCATAAATACCGAATACCTTAGGGAGTGTTCGACGTCGCGAGTTTGGCCTTATATGCATCAGCTCCGAATCATGTCTTTGGTCAAATGTTGGGTTTGCCTGGCTCCTGTGTTTTGCTGCCTTACGTTCTGCTCTATCGGCTAAGGAGGCACCATGGGAACTACTGCGATTGTGCCGCGGTTCATCCGGACGAGCACCTCAGTAGATAAAGCCGAAAACTGACTGTCATGATATAGCGTGAGACTGGTCAACCACTCGATGACCTATCGGAATGTTAGAATTCCTCCGCCTTAACGAAGGGCCATTTCCCGGCTAGGCATGTACGCACCCCGAATTCGGGAGAGTGTGGAGACACCAGGGGCTATATAGTAGCCCCGACGTCAAACTCCTATGGCTAAGTGAAAGTGTTAAAGCATTATAATCCGGTTGCCTCGTTCGCTGCGCTATCACCTCCTTAATAGGACCAAGACGTTGGGTTAAGTGTGAACACGCGTCTACTGCGAACACCTCCGCATTATATGCGTGGGGGTTGAAGCCGACAGCTGCAATCTTTCAGGTTATATACATATATACATAAACGGCCGCACAGGAGGCATCATATTACTTTCTGGAGAAAGTATAAATACAGCCTTAATTAATTTCATAAAAACATTGTGTTTACAATGGGAATACATGTCATTCAAACATAATATTCTTCGAGCACTGGGCCTCTATCGAACGAGCACCCTTGAGAACTTCTTCGAAATAGTGCTCGACAGCCACTCGGCCTATGGCCGAACCCTGCGCCGCAACAGTGGTAGCATCCATCTCCGCCCAGTATGCTTTGACACGGGCAAGGGCCATCCGCGAGCCTTCTATGCACGCCGACCTCTTTAGCGCATTGATGCATAGCACCGCACCAAGGAACTGCTGCACTAAGCTGAAATAGCTGTTCGGCTTTGGCTTTTTCGGCCACAAATGATCTACGACGGAACTCATGGCGAGTCCGGACAATCTATTGAGTTCGGCCCATTCGGCTAACTGATCAGTCAAGGGAAGCGGACGCTCTGCAACACTAAATTGCGACCAGAACAGCTTGTCCACTTCACGATCTGTTTGATCTCGGAAGTATTCGGCCGCATCGACAGCGCTCGCCGCCAAGTCCATATATGCGTCTGCCGAACTCCACAGCCGATCCAGAGGGGCATACCGCGGATCCGCGAACTTCCTCCGCAGCATAAAGGGCTTCCCAGCCGCAATATCCCCGGCTTCACGTAGCTCCTCCTTCTTTGCCCTCATAGCAGAGCGGGTGTCTTTGGTCGCCATCGTGGCCTTTTCAAGGTCCGTTGCCTTCGCTCGGTTTTCTCCTTCAAGGAACTGGCGACGGTCGGCAGTGTCTTTTAACTTTACAGCCATCTTGGCCATCTTCTCTTTGCTCTCGCAATGCGTGGCGTTCTCGGCTACAAAGTCTTCGGCCGCCTTTAAAGCGGCCGCATTACTAATTCTTGCTTGTTCCTTGGCTCGGGCAAGTTCCGCCCGAAGGGTCTCCACGGTGGCAGCTGCATCTGCAGTCACAACATATTAAAGATACTGGCGTTACGCTGCTCTTACTATGTGACATTCACCAGAAAATATCACTTACCCTGTGCCTCATCAAGCCGCTTATTAACAAGCTCGATGTCGGCATCCTCCGCATCCAGTTGCCGCTTTACTTCGGCAATCTCATGAATCCGGCCAGCCACCAGAGCTCTAGCCACCTGCACATAAAGGCGGTTTGGTTATTACCTGGGACTTCGATCCTTTGTTCGCCGCCGTTCTCCACGACAACCAGAGTCTCAGGGGCTACTATCTACACAGGGCACACCTAAAAATATGTGGTACTATCAAACAATATATCATCTCACGTACCTCAAAGCCCGCCAGTAGACTCATAAAGGCTTCATGCAATCCGCTTTCGGCGGACAAAATTCTTTTCATCACCGTACCCATCAACATACGATGTTCTTCTGAGATGGCCGCTCGCTCCAACAGCTCCCTCAGTACGTCCGACCACATACCAGACGGTGCCGGACTCTTTTGTTTGCTCTCTTCATGAGCCGGACGCTGGAGACTTCGGGTGACTATAGGATTATCTTTTGGCCTCACCGGATCCGGAGAGGCCCTCCGTGACGACACTTCAAGGTCGCCCGCTTCTTGAGCGGGGGAGTCCGGGGGAGGCGTTTCGCTCTTCATCATCTCCGGAAGAAGGTCGCCCGAAGACGAGCTCTGCCGAGAAGGGCTAAGATCTGAACTGCAACATTAATGCTTCGGTTATTTCCCTCAGAGGTAAGGTAGTATATCTTCACTATTAAAGTACTTTTTGATTACTTACAGCTCGTTTGAGGGCTGATCCCCACGCGGACTTTGTCGGCAAGAGCACCCTCCAAGGCAGGACCCTCTGGTGGAGATTTCTTCTCCCATTTGGAAGCCTTCGTTTCCGGATCTTCAGAGGTAGTCCTCTTCCTTCCCCGAAGCGAGAGAAGGTCGGATTCTTCCCCTTGGTTATCCTCCTTCACGGAGGAGCTTATTCCCTCGGTTGGAATTGGTAGCAATGGGGGACCGCTTTCGCCCTCACTATTCCCCCCTTTATCTTCCTTTGAGCGCTCCGGGCAAGGTGCTAGCTCGAGCATCTTTTCCAGTACCGGATTTTCCAAACCCTCAGGAAGGGGGGCCGAACACCGAATCATCTTCGCCTTTGTTAGCCAGTCCTGGTCAAAGAGCAATTTCTCAGAATGATGTCATGATAAATGAAAGACAGTGTGTTCGGCTAGAGTATTACTTACTTGTTTGGCGGTGCGGTTGCTGCTCAGGCCCACGTCCTCGGTAGTATCCAGACACTCTATTTGGGGTTCGAAGAATGATTTATACATCTCCTCGTGCGTCAGGCCGAGGAAATTCTGAATAGAGCGCGGTCCTTCTGGGTTGAACTCCCACATGCGGAGGGGTCGGCGTTTGCATGGCTAGACTCATCGAACTAGCATGACTTGTATTATCATAATCAAACTAAAATCTCCCTCGAAGAGATCTCGGATGCGGCTCTGCAATATAGGCACATCCTTGGCTGGACCCCAACTCAGCCCTCTGCTGATCCATGACATCAGTTGTGGTGGAGGGCCTGAGCGAAAGGCGGGGGGAGCTACCCACTTGGCGCTCCTGGGAGCGGTGATGTAGAACCACTCCCGTTGCCATAATTCGGACACCTCTGGAAAGGAACCTTTTGGCCATGGAGCTCCTGCTATCTTGCTTATTAATGCACCTCCGCACGCTGCATACTGCCCCTCGACCATCTTCGGCTTCACGTCAAAGGTCTTGAGCCACAGGCCGAAGTGAGGGGTAATGCGGAGGAAGGCCTCACATGCGACAATAAATGCCGAGATGTGGAGAAATTAGTCCGGGGCTAGATCGTGGAAATCTAGCCCGTAATAGAACATCAAACCCCTAACAAAGGGATCCAGAGGGAGGCCTAGTCCTCGGAGGAAGTGGGAGATGAACACAACGTCTTCATTGGGTTCAGGAGTAGGGACGACCTGCCCTCGGGCAGGCACCCGATGCGAAACCTCGGCGGTCAGGTATCTGGCCTCCCTCAACTTCTTGATATCCTCTTCCGTAACGGAGGAGGGCATCCACCGGCCTTGAAGGCTAGATTTGAAAATGATTGAAGGTCCGAACACCTGACCTGGGCTTTGGGTGTTAGAACTCGAGGCGGGGGAAGGATTCAATTGAGAACGGGAGGGAAAAAAGTAAAAGCCTTGTCCCTTTATAAAGAGGGTGAATATCAAGCATCCTCTCCTAGCCGTTTGGGACTTGCCTATAATCTAGGAGACCTAGACACGGTTGGGTTACCCACGACCGTATTGATGAGAATCCCGTAATTAGGGCGACACGATCTCTGCTTTGACAAGATGTGTCAAAAAACTGCCTCGCGTTATGTGCGGGGCTAGTTAAAGGAAACGGTTCGAATAATCACCGGGCCATGGCATAATGTCGTGTTGCCAAAACAAGTCAGCAAATTGGATTTGTGGAAATATTATTCTCTCTACGATGGTATGTGGAACTTATTTTCCAGGGTCGGACACTATCCTTGTATTCAAATTCTTCTGTGATGTGTTCGGAGGAGGAACCCGCCTTGCAATGCCAAAGACAACACTGCGCACCGGACTCATCGTCATTGAAGCCTGCTTCAGGGGCTACTGAGGGAGTCCTAGATTAGGGGGTCTCCGGACAGCCGGACTATATCCTTTGGTCGGACTGTTAGACTATGAAGATATTAGATTGAAGACTTCGTATTGTTTCCGGATGGGACTCTACTTAGCGTGGAAGGCAAGCTAGGAAATACGGATATGTATATCTCCTCCTTTGTAACCGACCTTGTGTAACCCTAGCCCTTTCCGGTGTCTATATAAACCGGAGGGTTTTAGTCTGTAGGACAACATACAATCATACCATAGGCTAGCTTCTAGGGTTTAGCCTCTCCAATCTCGTGGTAGATCAACTCTTGTAATACTCATATCATCAAGAATAAATCAAGCAGGACGCAGGGTTTTACCTCCATCAAGAGGGCCCGAACCTGGGTAAAACATCATGTCCCCTGCCTCCTGTTACCATCCACCTTAGACGCACAGTTTGGGACGCCCTACTCGAGATCCGGTGGTGTTGACACCGACAGACGGCCCAAAGAATGTCATGCAGCTGCGTCTCCGGCCCACCCAGGACGAAAAGCCCATTTTCTGTCATGATTTTTTTGTCATAGAAGTAGGAGCCCACCACATCTATGATGATGCCGGGTTTTGTCACAATTATCGTCATAGAAGTGTCATATGTATGACATAATTTTTTTTCGTTCAGCCCAAAATGTCACGGATGTGTCTTTTTTTTGTAGTGTAGGCCGCAAATGTAACAACAAATGACACAAGATGTAAAAAACATGAACATGTCATAGCAATGAAACATGAAGAGGTCATATCAAGTCGCCCACACCTAGGCCACTGATGGGATGGGCTTCAACGCTCTGAAGCACGACACAAAACTTGTTGCATTCTTGTTGAATGAACCCCCATATCTTTTGGATTGCGTTGATGCCACGAGTGCTCACAAACTTGTAAGACAGATACTTCCTCCGTTCATGAAGGTTGCATAAACTCTCGTCCAAAAGATGGATTATTTTTTCTCAGCACCAGTCTTGGGATCTTGGCCTATCTCCTTCCAACCCTCGCAAATCAATTTGTCCTCTTCTTTGGTATATGATCCGGTGCGAATGCTTTACCTCCTCCTGTGTGCAACAGCTCTTTGGGTGAGCTCATCGTTAAACAATGGCTCATCATACGGGTCACATTCTTTCTTCCAGGAGAAGAAAGAAAGGTGATCTCGCCTCCTGCCGCCGGGGCGCCTTCCTCCGCCACCACCCTCCGACGGCTCCCCTCCGCTGACGACCTCGGTCGTCGGTGGTGAGGGGGGTTGCCGGATCCACACGTGTGGATTTTTAGCCATTAGTTTCTTAGGATTTTGGGTTGTTTATCGTCATGGCTTCGCCAGTGGCGATGACGGCGCCGACTAATAAAACTTTAGATCCTTCCTCAACGAGGCGACCCGCTTTCGGCGTGGATTTGGAAACCAGACTGTTCAAGCAAGGATGGTACCGCAGCGGCATCCTCGTGGTGGACCTGTGTCCTCGGGCTCCGCCGTTGCAACAACATTTGCTCCAGTGCCGGCGTGGAGCTCGGGAGGTAGTCCAGGAGCGGATGCAGATTGTGGTCAGCATCGATGGCATCTGGAAGATAGTGGATTTGGGTTCGTGATTCGTGGTAGGTGCTACCTCTTGAGCACTTGCGTTGTTTTGCCTTGAAGAGGAAAGTGTGGTGCAGCAAAGTAGCGTAAGTATTTCCCTCAGTTTTTGAGAACCAAGGTATCAATCCAGTAGGAGGCTACGCGCGATTCCCTCGCACCTACCAAAAACAAGTAAATCCTCGCAACCAACGCGATAAGGGGTTGTCAATCCTTACACGGTCAATTACGAGAGTGAGATCTGATAGATATGATAAGATAATTTTTTTTAGTATTTTTATGATAAAGATGCAAAGTAAAATAAAGGCAATGAAAATAACTAAGTATTGGAAGATTAATATGATGAAGATAGACCCGGGGGCCATAGGTTTCACTAGTGGCTTCTCTCAAGAGCATAAGTATTTTACAGTGACTGAACGAATTACTGTTGAGCAATTAATGGAATTGAGCATAGTTATGAGAATATCTAGGTATGATCATGTATATAGTCATGACGTCCAAGATAAGTAGACCGACTCATACCTGCATCTACCACTATTACTCCACACATCGACCGCTATCCAGCATGCATCTAGAGTATTAAGTTCAAGAGAACATAGTAAAGCTTTAAGCAAGATGACATGATGTAGAGGGATAAATTCATGCAATATGATAAAAAAACATCTTGTTATCCTTGATGGCAACAATACAATACGTGCCTTGCTGCCCCTACTGTCACTGGGAAAGGACACTGCAAGATTGAACCCAAAGCTAAGCACTTCTCCCATTGCAAGAATGATCAATCTAGTAGGCCAAACCAAACTGATAATTCAAAGAGACTTGCAAAGATAACCAATCATACATAAAAGAATTCAGAGAAGATTCAAATATTGTTCATAGATAAACTTGATCATAAACCCACCATTCATCGGTCTCAACAAACACACCGCAAAAAGAAGACTACATCGAGTAGATCTCCACAAGAGAGGGGGAGAACTTCGTATTGAGATCCAAAAAGAGAGAAGAAGCCATCTAGCTAATAACTATGGACCCAAAGGTCTGAGGTAAACTACTCACACTTCATCGGAGAGGCTATGGTGTTGATGTAGAAGCCCTCCGTGATCGATGCCCCTTCCGGCGGAGCTCCAGAACAGGCCCCAAGATGGGATCTCGTGGATACAGAAAGTTACGGCGGTGGAATTAGGGTTTTGGCTCCGTATCTGATTGTTTGGGGGTACGTAGGTATATATAGGAGGAAGAAGTACGTCGGTGGAGCAATAGGGGGCCCACGAGGGTGGAGGGCGCGCCTGGGGGGGGGGGTAGGCGCGCCCTGATACCTATTGAGCACTGCGTTGGTTTTCCCCGAAGAGGAAGGGATGATGCAGCAAAGTAGCATAAGTATTTCCCTCAGTTTTTGAGAACCAAGGTATCAATCCAGTAGGAGGCTACGCGCAATTCCCTCGCACCTGCACAAAACAAATAAATCCTCGCAACCAACGCAAATAGGGGTTGTCAATCCCTATAGGGCCACTTACGAGAGTGAGATCTGATAGATATGATAAGATAATATTTTTTGGTATCTTTACGATAAAGATGCAAAGTAAAATAAAGGCAAAGTAAATAGCAAAGGAAATAACAAAGTAGTAGGAGATTAATATGATGACGATAGACCCGGGGGCCATAGGTTTCACTAGTGGCTTCTCTCGAGAGCATAAGTATTCTACGGTGGGTGAACAAATTACTGTTAAGCAATTGACAGAAGTGAGCATAGTTATGAGAATATCTAGGTATGATCATGTATATAGGCATCACGTCCAAGACAAGTAGACCGACTCCTGCCTGCATCTAAGACTATTACTCCGCACATCGACCGCTATCCAGCATGCATCTAGATTATTAAGTTCAAGAGAACAGAGTAACGTTTTAAGCAAGATGACATGATGTAGAGGGATAAATTCATGCAATATGATAAAAAACCCATCTTGTTATCCTCGATGGCAACAATACAATACGTGCCTTGCTGCCCCTACTGTCACTAGGAAAGGACACCGCAAGATTGAACCCAAAGCTAAGCACTTCTCCCATTGCAAGAAAGATCAATCTAGTAGGCCAAACCAAACTGATAATTCAAAGAGACTTGCAAAGATAACCAATCATACATAAAAGAATTCAGAGAAGATTCAAATATTCTTCATAGATAAACTTGATCATCAACCCACAAATCATCGGTCTCAACAAACACACCACAAAAAGAAGATTACATCGAATAGATCTCCACAAGAGAGGGGGAGAACTTTGTATTGAGATCCAAAAAGAGAGAAGAAGCCATCTAGCTAATAACTATGGACCCGAAGGTCTGAGGTAAACTACTCACACTTCATCGGAGAGGCTATGGTGTTGATGTAGAAGCCCTCCATGATCGATGCCCCCTCCGGCGAAGCTCCGGAACAGGCCCCAAGATGGGATCTCGTGGATACAGAAAGTTACGGCGGTGGAATTAGGATTTTGGCTCTGTATCTGATCGTTTGGGGGTACATGGATATATATAGTAGGAAGGAGTACGTCGGTGGAGCAACAGGGGGCCCACGAGGGTGGAGGGCGCGCCTGGTGGGGGTGGGCGCCCCCCCTACCTCGTGCCCTCCTGTTTCGTTTCTAGACGTAGGGTCCAAGTCTCCCTGGTCTTATTCATTGAGAAAATCACGTTCCCGAAGGTTTCGTTCTTTTTGGACTCCGTTTGATATTCCTTTTCTTCGAAACCCTAAAACAGGCAAAAAACAGCAATTCTGGGCTGGGCCTCCAATTAATAGGTTAGTCCCAAAAATAATATAAAAGTGGATAAAGCCCAATAATGTCCAAAAGAGTAGACAATATAGCATGGAGCAATCAAAAATTATAGATACATTGGAGGCGTATCACGCCCCCTACCTCGTGGCCTCCCTGTTGGTTGCTTGACGTAGGGTCCAAGTCTCCTGGATCATGTTCGGTGAGAAAATCACGTTCCCGAAGGTTTCATTCCGTTTGGACCCCGTTTGATATTCCTTTTCTTCGAAACCCTAAAATAGGCAAAAAACAACAATTCGGGGCTGGGCCTCCGGTTAATAGGTTAGTGCCAAAAATAATATAAAAGTGGATAATAAAGCCCAATAATGTCCAAAACAGAAGATAATATAGCATGGAGCAATCAAAAATTATTGATACATTGGAGACGTATCAAGCATCCCCAAGCTTAATTCCTGCTCGTCCTCGAGTAGGTAAATGGTAAAAACGGAATTTTTGATGTGGAATGCTACTAGGCATAATTTCAATGTAATTATTCTTAATTGTGGTATGAATATTCAGATTCGAAAGATTCAATATAAAAGTTTAATATTGACATAGAAATAATAATACTTCAAGCATACTAACTAAGCAATTATGTCTTCTCAAAATAACATGGCCAAAAAAAGTTATCCCTACGAAATCATATAGTCTGGCTATGCTCCATCTTCACCACACAAAGTACTTAAATCATGCACAACCCCGATGACAAGCCAAGCAATTGTTTCATACTTTTAATGTTCTCAAACTTTTCCAATCTTCACGCAATACATGAGTGTGAGCCATGGACATAACACTATAGGTGTGACGCCCCCGATTTGACCGTACACTAATCATACACGCAAACGTGTACGATCAAGATCAGGGACTCACGGGAAGATATCACAACACAACTCTACAAATAAAATAAGTCATACAAGCATCATATTATAAGCCAGGGGCCTCGAGGGCTCGAATACAAGAGCTCGATCATAGACGAGTCAGCGGAAGCAACAATATCTGAGTACAGACATAAGTTAAACAAGTTTGCCTTAAGAAGACTAGCACAAAATGGGATACAAATCGAAAGAGGCGCATGCCTCTTGCCTGGGATCCTCCTAAACTACTCCTGGTCGTCGACAGTGGGCTGCACGTAGTAGTAGGCACCTCCCGAGTAGTAGTAGTCATCATCGACAATGGCGTCTGGCTCCTGGACTCCAATGTCTGGTCGCAGCAATCGAGTATAGAAAGGGGGAAAATGGGGAGCAAAGCAACCGTGAGTACTCATCCAAAGTACTCGCAAGCAAGGAGCTACACTAGATATGTATGCATTGGTATCAAATGGAAAAGGGGGTATCATATGTGGACTGAACTGCAGAATGCCAGAATAAGAGGGGGATAGCTAGTCCTTTCGAAGACTACGCTTCTGGTAACCTCCATCTTGCAGCAGAAGAAGAGAGTAGATGGTAAGTTCACCAAGTAACATCGTATAGCATAATCCTAACCGACGATCCTCCCCTCGTCGCCCCGTGAGAGAGCAATCACCGGTTGTATCTGGCACTTGGAAGGGTGTATTTTATTAAGTATCTGGTTCTGGTTGTCATAAGGTCAAGGTACAACTCCAAGTCGTCCTGTTACCGAAGATCACGACTATTCGAATAGATTAACTTCCCTGCAGGGGTGCACCATATTTCCCAACACGCTCAACCCCCTTTGTCCGGACACACTTTCCTGGGTCATGCCCGGCCTCGGAAGATCAACATGTCGCAGCCCTACCTAGGCGCAACAGAGAGGTCAGCACGCCGGTCTAAATCCTATGGCGCAAGGGTCTAGGCCCATCGCCCATTGCACACCTGCACGTTGCGAGGGCGGCCGGAGAGCAGACCTAGCAACCTCCATTACAAAGGAAGTTGTGTTACGCGGTCCAACCCGACGCGCGACGCTCAGTCGCTGACGTCACGAAGGCTTCGGCTGATACCACGACGTCGAGTGCCCATAACTCTTCCCGCGTAGTTGGTTAGTGCGTATAGGCTAGTAGCTAGACTTAGATCAAATACCCAGATCTCATTAAGCGTGTTATTTTGAAGTAACCACGAACGTCGAACAGGGCCAGGCCCACCTCTCACCTAGGTGGTCTCTGCCTGCCCTGTCACTCTGCCTCAAGTAACAGTCGGGGGCCGTCGGGAACCTAGGCCCACCACTACCTGGGTGGAACCACCTGCCCCTTCAGCCCCAACATCGGCATCACTCGCGGGTACTCAACGAGCCGACCCGACTTTAGTCACCACCTGTATAGTATGTATATATGTAAGTATATTCCCGTGATCACCTCCCGAGTGATCATGGCCTGATAGTATAGCACGACAGACAGACAAGAACGTAGGGCCACTGATGTTAAACTAGCATCCTATACTAAGCATTTAGGATTGCAGGTAAGGTATCAACAGCGGGAGAAACAATGACAGGCTATGCATCAGAATAGGATTAACGAAAAGCAGTAACATGCTACACTACTCTAATGCAAGCAGTAGAAAGAGAGTAGGTGATATCTGGTGATCAAGGGGGGGGGGCTTGCCTGGTTGCTCTGTCAAGAAGGAGGGGTCGTCAACAACGTAGTCGATCATGGCACCAGCAGCGGCGTTAGTCTCGCAGTCTACCGAGAGAAGAGGGAGAAGAAACAATGAATACAATGCAAACAGATGCATATCGATGCATGCCATGACAATTAGCGGTGCTAGGTGTGCCCTAATGCGGTATGACGTGATACCGGTGAAGGGGGGGCATCCGGGAAAATATCCCCGGTGTTTCGTGTTTCCGGACAGATGAATCAGAGGGGAAAGTTGCATGTTCACTATGCTAGGGATGCATGGCGGACGAACAGGCTGCAAAACCGGATTCGTCTCATCGTTCTGAGCAACTTTCATGTACAAAGTTTTTCCATCTGAGCTACGGTTTATTTTATATGATTTTTCAAAGTTTTAATACCTGGAATTATATAAATTCGAAATAAAATGGGTAAAATGCTACGGGTACATAGAGAGTGTACCCAGAAGTTCACCTCTTAGGCTGACAGGTGGGGTCCAGTTGATCGCCTAGTCAGCAGTCAACTAGGACCATTGAGTGGTCAAAGGGGTCAACGGGACCCACATGTTAGTGGCTGATAGATTAAACTAACCTTATCTATCTAAATAGTGCACTGGGTCCACGTGTATTGACTGTTAGGTAATTAACCAGGTTAATTAGAATAGTTAATAGATTAGTTAAGTTAATTAGCTAATTAGGTTAATTAAACAGGTTTAATTAATTAATTATATTTCTTTAATCTTTTTTTGTTTTCATTCTTTAACAGGGGCGGGCCCCACATGTCAATGGCCCAGGGCCTTAGTGGGTGCTGGGCAGGGGTTACGAGCGCGGGCGCCGGGTTGGCCGTGACCACGGCGAGGCCCTCCTACCAGCCGCAGTAGGCGGAGACGGCGACGAGCGCGCGTGGCGGCAGGGGCGGCGCGGGGCAGGAAACACAGTCGGGCGGCGTGGGCGGAGGCGGGGGTCCGGCGGGAGCGGCGGCGGTGGGTGCGCACAGGGATGGTGCACGGGTCTGTGGTGGCACGCTGGCGCTGGGGAGCGGCAGGCCAGGAGCGGCCAGTGGGCGCGACGCACGGCACAGAGCAGCGCGTGCGGGGGGGGGGGGGGGCAGCAGCAATAGGCAGCGATGCCAGGCAGGGGAGGATGAGGCCATGGGTGGCGACCGCGGGGCTCCAGGGACGCCGCGAGGAGGGGAGCAGGGGCGGCTGCAGTGGCGAAGCAGTACGGGACGCAGCAAGCGGACACGGCGCGGGCGAGCACGGGCCATGGGTGTGGGCTGCGAGCACGCGCGGGGAGCAGCAAGCGTGGCCGGTGCGGGTCAGAGGCAGGGAAGGGGGAGGGCGATGCCCTCACCAGCGTTTGGAGAGGAGCGGGGCGGCGGGGCTCGACGTGGTCCGATGGGGAGGAGGTCAGGGATGAGCGACAGAAGCGGTCCGGCGAGGTGCATCGGCGATGGACGGCGGCGGGGATCAAGCAGCGCGGGCACGGCTGGTCCCTGCCCCGACCTCGATCCAGATCGGGGGGGAGGAGGAGCGGGCGACGTGGAGGGGGGAGAAGTGGGTGCGTGGGGGGGGGGGTTAGTGTTGCTGGGTCCAGGGGATAAGGGAGAGTGGGGTGGGCCGACCTGTGGAAAGGCCGACTCGGCCGGTTGGTTGGGTCGTTTGGCCCAGTTGACCGGGAGGGTTGTTTCTCTTTTTCTATTTCTTATTTTTCTATTACTGTTTTATTTTATTTTATAAATTACAATGTAAAATCCTAAGTTAGCGATACTAATTATGCTACTGCCCCATTATATTTTAGGCAACCAGATGAATAGTTTAATATTTTATAAAATACAAAATGCATTTATTTAATTGTTTTAACTATTGTTTTAATTATCTTAGAGCCTTTAAACATTTTAGAAAAGTACGGGTTCTCCACCATAATTACCGATGCATTATTTGGCTCTACCCGAACATTTAGTTTTAATATTTGAAAACTTTTGTTGTTTGCCCTGATTTTGAATTTGAAAATTTGAATCGGTTTTTGAACTAACCCGAGATTAACTACAGTGACAGAGGTGACGTGGCATCACTAACGGGGGATTACTGTAGCCTAATTATCCGGGCGTCACAATAGGTGGAATAGAATTGTGGTTGTGGAGAAGACAAAAAGGGAGAAGATAGTCTCACATCAACTAGGCGTATCAATGGTCTATGGAGATGCCCATCAATAGATATCAATGTGAGTGAGTAGGGATTGTCATACAACGGATGCACTAGAGCTATAAATGTATGAAAGCTCAACAAAATGAACTAAGTGGGTGTGCATCCAACTCGCTTGCTCACGAAGACCTAGGGCATTTTGAGGAAGCCCATCATTGGAATATACAAGCCAAGTTCTATAATGAAATATTCCCACTAGTATATGAAAGTGAGAACATAGGAGACTCTCTATCATGAAGATCATGGTGCTACTTTGAAGCACAAGTGTGGTAAAAGGATAGTAGCACTGTCCCTTCTCTCTTTTCTCTTTTTTTTATTTGGGCCATTTCTCTTTTTTATGGCCTCTTTTTTTCGTCCGTAGTCTCATCCCGACTTATGGGGGAATCATAGTCTCCATCATCCTTTCCTCACTGGGACAATGTTCTAATAATGATGATCATCACACTTTTATTTACTTACAACTCGATTCTTAGAACAAAATATGACTCTATACGAATGCCTCTGGCGGTGTACCGGGATATGCAATGACTCATGAGTGACATGTATGAAAGAATTATGAACGGTGGCTTTGCCACAAATACGATGTCAACTACATGATAATGCAAAGCAATATAAAAATGATGGAGTGTGTCATGATAAATGGAATGGTGGAAAGTTGCATGGCAATATATCTTGGAATGGCTATGGAAATGCCATGATAGGTAGGTATGGTGGCTGTTTTGAGAAAGGGATATGGTGGGTGTATGATACCGACGAAAGGTGCGCGGTATTAGAGAGGCCAGCAATGGTGGAAGGGTGAGAGTGCGTATAATCCATGGACTCAACATTAGTCATAAAGAACTCACATACTTATTGCAAAAATCTACAAGTTATCAAAGTAAAGTATTGCGTGCATGCTCCTAGGGGGATAGATTGGTAGAAAAAGACCATCGCTCATCCCCGACCGCCTGTCATAAGGAGGACAATCAATAAATACATTATGCTCCGACTTCATCACATAACGGTTCACCATACGTGCATGCTACGGGAATCACAAAATTCAACACAAGTATTTTTCAAATTCACAACTACTCAACTAGCACGACTCTAATATCACCATCTGCATATATATATCTCAAAACAATTATCAAGTTTCAAACTTCTCATAGTATTCAACACACTCATAAGAAAATTTTATTAATCTTGTATACCTAGCATATTAGGATTATTTAAGCAAATTACCATGATATTTAAGACTCTCAAAATAATCTAAGTGAAGCATGAGAGATCAATAGTTTCTATAAAACAAATCCACCACCGTGCTCTAAAAGATATAAGTGAAGTACTGGAGCAAAACTATATAACTCAAAAGATATAAGTAAAGCATATAGACTATTCTACTAATTTCCGAATCATGTGTGTCTATCTCAAAAGGTGTGTACAGAAAGGATGATTGTGGTAAACTAACAAATAAAGACTCAAATCATACAAGACGGTCCAAGCAAAACAGATATCATGTGGTGAACAAAAATATAGCTCCAAGTAAAGTTACCGATAGAAGTAGACGAAATAGGGGATGCCTTCCGGGGCATCCCCAAGCTTTGGCTTTTAGGTGTCCTTAGATTATCTTGGGGGTGCCATGGGCATCCCCAAGCTTAGGCTCTTGCCACTCCTTGTTCCATAATCCATCAAATCTTTACCCAAAACTTGAGAACTTCAAAACACAAAACTTAAAGTAGAAAATCTCGTGAGCTTTGTTAGCGAAAGAAAACAAAAGACCTCTTCAAGGTACTGTAATGAAATCATTCTTTATTTATATTGGTGTTAAACCTACTGTATTCCAACTTCTATATGGTTTATAAATTATTTTACTAGCCATAGATTCATCAAAATAAGCAAACAACACACACAAAACAGAATCTGTCAAAAACAGAACAGTCTGTAGTAATCTGTATCTAGCGCAAGATCTGGAACCCCAAAAATTCTAAAATAAATTTCTGGACGTGAGGAATTTATCTATTAATCATCTGAAAAAATAATTAACTAAATAGTGCTTTCCAAATAATAATGGCAGCAATTCTCGTGAGCGCTAAAGTTTCTGTTTTTTACAGCAAGATTAAAAAGACTTTCCCCAAGTCTTCCTGACGGTTCTACTTGGCACAAACACTAATTAAGCAAAAAAAAACCAAAACAGAGGCTAGATAAATTATTTATTACTAAACAGGAGCAAAAAGTAAGGAATAAAAATAAAATTGGGTTGCCTCCCAACAAGCGCTATCGTTTAACGCCCCTAGCCAGGCATAAAAAGCAAGGATAGATCTAGGTATTGCCATCTTTGGTAGGCAATCCATAAGTGGCTCTCATAATAGATTCGTAAGGTAATTTAATTTTCTTTCTAGGAAAGTGTTCCATGCCTTTCCTTAACAGAAATTGGAATCTAATATTTTCTTCCTTCATATCAATAATTGCACCAATCGTTCTAAGGAAAGGTCTACCAAGAATAATAGGACATGAAGGATTGCAATCTATGTCAAGAACGATAAAATCTACGGGCACATAATTCCTATTTGCAACAATAAGAACATCGTTAATTCTTCCCATAGGTTTATTAATAGTGGAATCCGCATGGTGCAAGTTTAGAGAGCAATCATCAAAATCATGGAAACCTAACAAATCACACAAAGTCTTTGGAATCGTGGAAACACTAGCACCCAAATCACATAAAGCATAGCATTCGTGATCTTTAATTTTAATTTTAATAGTTGGTTCCCACTCATCATAAAGTTTTCTAGGGATAGAAACTTCCAACTCAAGTTTTTCTTCATAAGATTGCATCAAAGCATCAACGATATGTTTAGTAAAAGCTTTATTTTGGCTATAAGCATGAGGAGAATTTAGCATGGATTGCAACAAGGAAATACAATATGTCAAAGAGCAATTATCATAATTAAATTGCTTGAAATCCAAAATAGTGGGTTCATCAACATTTAAAGTTTTGACTTCTTCAATCCCACTTTTAACAATTTTAACATCAAGATCTAAAGACTCTGAATTCTTGGAACGTCGTCTAGGTAAAGGTGGGTCATATTCAGTCCCATCATTATCAAGATTCATATTGCAAAACAAATATTTAATAGGGGACACATCAATAACTTTTAGACCTTCATCTTTATTATCATGGAAACTAGAAGAACACGCTCTTATAAAGGAATCTTTCTTAGCACGCGTCCTAGCGGTTCTTTCTTTGCACTCATCAATGGAAATTCTCATGGCTTTGAGAGACTCATTGATATCATGCTTAGGTGGAATAGATCCAAGTTTCAAAGAATCAACATCAAGAGAAATTCTATCAACGTTCCTAGCCAAATCATCAATCTTAAGCAATTTTTCTTCAATCAAAGCATTGAAATTCTTTTGCAAAGTAATAAATTCTTTAATATTAGATTCAAAATCAGAGGGCATATTATTATAATTTCCATAAGAATTATTGTAGGAATTACCATAACTATTAGAGGAATTACTAGGATACAACCTAGGATTAAAGTTTCCTCTATACACGTTGTTACCCTACCAACAAAATTCACATCCATAGATTCATTATTATTCTCAATCAAAGTAGACAAAGGCATATCATTAGGATCACAAGGAACACTTTTATTAGCAAATAATTTCATAAGTTCATCCATCTTTCCACTCAAACATTAATTACTTCTATCGCATGCACTTTTTTATTAGTAGATCTTTCAGTGTGCCATTGAGAATAATTAACCATAATATTATCTAGGAGTTTAGTAGCTTCTCCTAAAGTGATTTCAATAAAAGTTCCTCCCACGGCCGAATCTAAAAGATTTCTAGAAGCAAAATTCAATCTGGCATAAAAATTGTATAATCATCCACAAATTCAAACCATGTGTTGGGCAATTACGTATCATTAATTTCATCCTCTCCCAAGCTTGTGCAACATGTTCATGATCAAGTTGCTTAAAATTCATAATATCGTTTCTAAGAGAGATGATCTTAGCGGGAGGAAAATACTTAGAAGATAAAAGCATCTTTGCACTTATTCCACGAATCAATACTATTTTTAGGCAAAGACAAAAACCAAGCTTTAGCACGATCTCTAAGCGAAAAAGGAAATAACTTCAATTTAACAATATAATTATCCACATATTTCTTCTTTTGCATATCACACAAGTCAACGAAGCTATTTAGATGGGTAGCGGCATCTTCACTAAGAAGGCCGGAGAACAGATCTTTCATGACAAGATTCAGCAAGGCAACATTAATTTCACAAGATTCAGCATCGGTAAGAGGAGCAATCGGAGTGCTAATAAAATCATTGTTGTTGGTATTGGTAAAGTCACAGAATTTAGTATGATCTTGAGCCATCGTGACAAGCAAGCAATCCAACACACAAGCAAACGAGGAACGGGAAAATAGAACGGCAAATAGAGAAAGAGAGGGAGGATAGAGAGAGAGAGAGAGGGCGAATAAAACGGCAAGGGTGAAGTGGGGGAGAGGAAAACGAGAGGAAAATGGAAAAATAATATAATGCGGGAGATAAGGGTTTGTGATGGTTACTTGGTATGTTGACTTTTGTGTAGACCTCCCAGGCAACGCCACCAGAAATCCTTCTTGCTACCTCTTGAGAACTTGCGTTGGTTTTCCCTTGAAGAGGAAAAGTTGGTGCAGCAAAGTAGCGCAAGTATTTCCCTCAGTTTTTGAGAACCAAGGTATCAATCGAGTAGGAGGCTATGCATGAGTTCCTCGCACCTACACAAAACAAATAAATCCCCGGAACCAACGCGATAAGGGGTTGTCAATCCCTACACGGTCACTTACGAGAGTGAGATCTGATAGATATGATAAGATAATATTTTTTGGTATTTTTATGATAAAGATGCAAAGTAAAATAAAAGGCAATGAAAATAACTTAGTATTGGAAGATTAATATGATGAAGATAGACCCGAGGGCCATAGGTTTCACTAGTGGCTTCTCTCAAGAGCATAAGTATTTTACGGTGGGTGAATGAATTACTGTTGAGCAATTGACAGAAGTGAGCATAGTTATGAGAATATCTAGGTATGATCATGTATATAGGCATCACGTCCAAGACAAGTAGACCGACTCCTGCCTGCATCTAAGACTATTACTCCACACATCGACCGCTATCCAGCATGCATCTAGATTATTAAGTTCAAGAGAACAGAGTAACGTTTTAAGCAAGATGACATGATGTAGAGGGATAAATTCATGCAATATGATAAAAAACCCATCTTGTTATCCTCGATGGCAACAATACAATACGTGCCTTGCTGCCCCTACTGTCACTGGGAAAGGACACCGCAAGATTGAACCCAAAGCTAAGCACTTCTCCCATTGCAAGAAAGATCAATCTAGTAGCCCAAACCAAACTGATAATTCAAAGAGACTTGCAAAGATAACCAATCATACATAAAAGAATTCAGAGAAGATTCAAATATTCTTCATAGATAAACTTGATCATAAACCCACAAATCATCGGTCTCAACAAACACACCACAAAAAGAAGATTACATCAAATAGATCTCCACAAGAGAGGGGGAGAACTTTGTATTGAGATCCAAAAAGAGAGAAGAAGCCATCTAGCTAATAACTATGGACCCGAAGGTCTGAGGTAAACTACTCACACTTCATCGGAGAGGCTATGGTGTTGATGTAGAAGCCCTCTGTGATCGATGCCCCCTCCGGCGGAGCTCCGGAACAGGCCCCAAGATGGGATCTCGTGGGTACATAAAGTTACGGTGGTGGAATTAGGGTTTTGGCTCTGTATCTGATCGTTTGGGGGTACGTAGGTATATATAGGAGGAGGAAGTACGTCGGTGGAGCAACAGGGGGCCCACGAGGGTGGAGGGCGCGCCTGGGGGGGGGGGGTAGGCGCGCCCCCCTACTTTGTGGCCTCCCTGTTGGTTGCTTGATGTAGGGTCCAAGTCTCCTGGATCATGTTCGGTGAGAAAATCACGTTCCCGAAGGTTTCATTCCGTTTGGACCCCGTTTGATATTCCTTTTCTTCGAAACCCTAAAATAGGCAAAAAACAGCAATTCTGGGCTGGGCCTCCGGTTAATAGGTTAGTCCCAAAAATAATATAAAAGTGGATAATAAAACCCAATAATGTCCAAAACAGAAGATAATATAGCATGGAGCAATCAAAAATTATAGATACGTTGGAGACGTATCAGCAGGCAGGTATGGTTTCCTCCTCCAACGTCTTAGTTGGGCGGTGGTGCCAGATCTGGAGTTCGATGGCGTGTCCGGGGTGTTGCCCCGGTCTAATTCGTTCAATGGCAATGGCTTCGCCTTTATTGGCGAGTCACCTTGGAGGTCTGCAAAGCTGCATATCAGCGATGGGGCTGCGTTGAGCTCGAGTGTGGAGGTGATCCGTCATTTTCTTCTTTGGTGGCTGCTATGGTGGTGCCAAAGGTAGGTCACGGGCATTGGTGTCAAGCTCAGAGGATTCTTCAGTCTTGTTTGTAATTTTACTTCTTGGCTAGTGTTCCTGTGTGCAAAGGCTAGTGTTCTGTTGTCTTTTCAGTTTTGTCAGGTCGGTATATACGTGGCTTGTACTATGATCCTTATGATATAAATGAGACACATATTACCATGCAAAAAAACAATGGCTCATCCTCAATTTTGATGCCCTCTTCTTCCTCCTCTTCACATAGATGTCTTCATCTTCATGTCATGAATTGCCATGGCTGTTTGCCTCTTCTTCTTCATGGACACCATAATGGTCGACACCATCTTGGCCGCGATCGCCTTGGCTTTTGGTCTTGTCGAGATCCTAGCCTTGGCATTGGCCCTCGGGGTGGAATACCTGGCCACAACCCTCATAGATGACGTTCTCCATGAACTCGTTGAAGTAGGGTCATCGACCGCATGCGTTGGGTTGGGCGTTCCATCGAAAAGTTTGCGGGCGCTAGGAATGTTGGGCGTAGGAAATGACCGAAGCTGCTTCCTTTGCATCCCGACGCCCGACTGGCCGGTGCCACTATACCCAGGCATGACATTGAGGTCAATGACGACCGTTGGGGCGGGGTGGTCAGCACGATCATGCTGTCATCCCGCGACATGGAGTCAGAGCATGTTGCTGCGTCGGATGAACACCAGCCATGCCTGATATTATGGAGGAGCTCGGCGACTGACAGTGTGGGAAGTGAACGGTTGACAAGCCCGTGCTTACCGCGGCCATGGCGGCAACAGAGAGAATAGCCGGCACCGGTCAGCACAACCCTAGCATGAGGAGGGCGTTTTTCATCGCTACTTGCATGGACTTGGTGACGATGGCCTCGTTGTCCTCGACGATGGCCTTGTGCTACACGACTGTGGCCTCAAGGGCGAAGTCGGTAGTGGCTTTCTTCTCCGCCTAAAGGGACTATCGGTCCCTACTCCTGTCCGAGTCTATGCCGAGCTGTGCGATCTTCACTGATGTGAGCTCCGACCGCGATTTCTTCTTCCTCTTTGGTGCGGGGTTGGCAGTGGTGGCGGCTGGGTTGGCGGCTTCGGGTTTCTTCGGGGCGCAGGCCATGAACGAGGAAGGGATGGGAGTGCGGGATGGTTTTTGGGAAGCGGGGAAAATGGGAGCATTGTGTCAATGATGGGCTGGCCAGGCTAGGACAAGGGCGCATGTCTCGCCCGTCTGTGTGCTATCCGTTTCGATGCAAACGTAGCCCAATTTTGGGAAGGAAATGCTTCGGCGGCGGACAATTTGGGGTCGTGCATAGGAGTTGGCCTCAGGATAGGGAGGTTCGGTCCGAGCGAGATGGGTGCCCCAAATGTTCCCGGACATGCTTGCATACATCTAAACTTCCGTCCGTCATGTAGGACTCCAACATCCTGGGACCAATCAAATTACCTTTGTTAAACCACTTTTCTTTTATTCCGTCCTCCCCACTTCTCTGTATCCGCACCCTCCTGGTCGGACACCATCACTGTACCATTTTGACTACCGCCTAGGCCTTGCCGGACATCTACCAGCCCACACACGTGTTGGCGAACATTGCATGGAAAACAAAAAAAATTCTACGCGCACGCAATATATATATATATATATATATGGAGATGCATATCTACGAGAGGGGAGAGTGTGTCTATGTATCCTCATAGACCGTTAAGCCGAAGCATTTATCAATGTGGTTGATGTAGTCGTACACCTTCATGATCCGCCTGATCAAGTACCGAACATACGACACCTCCGCATTCAGCACATGTTCAACATGATGACGACCTCGCCTTCTTGATACAGCAAGACGGGCGAAGTAGTAGATGAGTTCCTGCAATATGATGGTGTGGTGACGGTGGTGATGCAACTATCTTCGTAGGGCTTCCCCGAGCACTACGAAAATATGACCGAGCATGAACTAGAGGGACAGGGGTGCCGCACACCGCTTGGGGACCGTGGTGTCTATTGCCCCTCTCCCTCCACACATATATATAGGTGGGGGAGGAGGGGAAGCAGTCTAGGGTTCCCCCAAGGGGCCGGCGGCCAACTTGGGCTCCTGCCCATGGCCGCGCCCCCTTCCTTCTTGGGTGCGCGGGGGGAAGGCAGGAGGGGGTGGCTCCCCCTTCCCTTTCTCTTAGTTGGAGGGAAGGCAGGAAGGGCTAGCCCTCCCCCTTTCCTTCCCTAGGGCTGGCGGCCTAGAGGTGGGGCGTGCCAGCCCTATATGGGCTGGTGTGCTCCCCTCTTTTGGCCGATATGGCCCAATAACCTCTCGGAACCCCTTCCGCTGATCCTATATATGACTACCTGATACATTCTAAAACCTTGCCGGTGACCAAATAGCATCGTCCTATATATAAATTTTTACTCTCCGGACCATTTCGGAGCTCCTTGTCATGTCCGTGATCTCATCTAGGACTCCGAACAACATTCAGTCACCAAATCACATAACTCATATAATACTATATCGTCAAAGAACGTTAAGCGTGCGGACCCTACGGGTTCGAGAATGATGTAGACATGACCAAGACGCCTCTCCGGTCAATAACAAATAGCGAGACCTAGATGCCCATATTGGTTCCTACATATTCTATGAAGATCTTTATTGGTCGAACCTTTATGACAACATACGTAATTCCCTTTGTTTGTCGGTATGTACTTGCCTGAGATTCGATCGTCGGTATCTTCATACTAGTTCAATCTTGTTACCGGCAAGCCTCTTTACTTGTTCCGTAATAAATCATCTCGTATCTAACTCCTTAGTAACTTTGCTTGCAAGCTTCTTGTGATGTGTATTATCGAGAGGGCCCAGAGATACCTCTCCGATACACGGAGTGACAAATCTCAATTTCAATGCATGCCAACTCAATAGACACCTTCGGAGACATCTTTATGATCACCCAGTTATGTTGTGATGTTTGATAGCACACAAGGTATTCCTCCTGTATCCGGGAGTTGTATGATCTCATGGTCGAAGGAATATGTATTTGACAGTAAGAAAGCAGTAGCAATAAACTGAACGATCATATGCTAAGCTAATGGATGGGTCTTGTCCATCACATCATTCTCCTAATTATGTGATCCCCTTATCAAGTGACAACACATGTCCATGGTTAGGAAACCTTAACCATCTTTAATCAACGAGCTAGTCTAGTAGAGGCTCACTAGGGACACAGTATTTGTTTATGTATCCACACATGTATTTAAGTTTTCGATCAATACAATTCTAGCATGAATAATAAACATTCATCATGAATATGTTGGAAATGTAATCATAACAACTTTATTATTGCCTGTAGGGCATATTTCCATCAACACGTGCATGTCCTTCTTGTGTACACCACCATCCACCCCGGATTCATCTACAGCCAGGTATCCTCCGCCCCTTGTCTATGCCTCCATGCCATACACCATGTCCGGCAAGTTTTCGGCCAAATGCCATTGAGCCTTTTATGTTCTCGTTGTTTTCTTTGGAGAAAGCACAAAGTCGGGATACTTTGTGGCAGAGGATGAGTTGTTGTGCGTACCTGATTGGCCGGAAGTGTGAACTTTACAGGCATAAAGCAATGGGGGTGCAGTGCTTTGGCAAAATGTGCATTTTTGGTTTCATAAACAAAAGCACTTTGGGCCTTACAACTTGCATGTGATCCACGATCGCAGCGATTTTAAGTCACTAGCCCGTTAGTTGTACACCATCTCAAACTAAGTCATAAGGTATTGCGGTGCGATTGCACGGGTGTAGATAAGCAGGTCACCTTGCACGTTAATCATGGAGGTCATAAGTTTTGCTTTTTTTATCTGCATGTCTTTTTGTAATGAGGAAATGTTTACAAGGGGTACATGATCACGTCCAACCATTCACACCATCTTCACACCCCTATGGGAGTGTGTTGAGTAGCAGTTTTGGGAGTAAACTAACTAACAACACCTATGGGGGGTTCCAAACAAAGTAACTTACAAAATTTGTTACAAAGTTTCCCAGAGAGGGTTTAACCCTATGGATCAGCAAGCCAAAGTCAGTTTTAAATCTTTGTCCCCGGGACTCAAAAGAGTGCGGGACCCCTCTGAAAAGTTTGTCATTGCGCTCCTTCCAAATGCTCCAAGCCGATGTCATGAACACCTCCATGACCATGGGACACGTCCATCGATTTCTTCCACTGTGAATATTGTTTAATGGGTTCCCCACTATAGCCCAGTTGAGATCAAGTGTTGGTCAATTCATTAATGCATTGAACCATGCAACTTGATGATCATTACATTGTATAGCCTGACGTGCCGCCATGCTGTACAAAACAACAGAGGGCAAGCCATTCATGTTGACACATTGTTGGACGGAACTCAATGGGCACACCGTTTGGAAGACCAACATTTACGAATACTGATGCATTGTTGGACTCGAGTGACGTTGAATTTGGATCGATGAATTTAAAAAACTTGTTGAACATCCAGTTATTTCAGATGTAATGTTTATATTTGAACTATTGTTGTACTAGAATATTTGTAGGTTTGTTTTATTTGTTATATAAATTTGGATACGGATAATTCCCATTTCCATTTTGGTTCGGATGCGGTTTTTTCGGGTGTGAATAGGCATTTTCTCAAATATGAAAATGGATATTTCGAATTATCCACCAACACTTTCCACCCCTATAGAGGAGACTCGAAAAACTTGTATGTCTAAAGGCCAAATCCTCAAGTATATATAGGTTGGACGAGACACTACAAGAAAAAGGGCTATAGATGGGATTGACACTAATGGCGCACCGGGCAAGCGGTGTGCCATTAGTATATACTAATGGCGCACCACCTTCTAATACTCCATTAGAGTTGAAACTACTAATGGCGCACCTGGCTCAGGGTTCGCCATTAGTATCAAATTTTTTTTGAACTAGTGCGCATGTCCAAACATACTAATGGCGCATCCAGACACAGTGCGCCATTACTAGTTTTAACTAGTAATGGCGCACCTGTCGGAAAGTGCGCCACTAATGTTGTTTTTTTATTATATTTTTTATTCCTTTTTTTGCAAAACTACTAATGGCGCACTGTTCCACCGTGCGCCATTACTAGTTTAAACTAGTAATGACGCGCCATTACTAGTTTAAACTAGTAATGGCGCACTCTGGAACAGTGCGCCATTAGTATCTTTTTTTGCAAAGCTACTAATGGCGCACCACCAGAAGGTGTGCTATTAGTAACCTGGATTACTAATGGCACATTGAGAGTTGGTGCGCCATTAGTAAGTGGGCAGCAACAAGATATTTTGGACAGCCTCTCCTACCCACACTCACTTTCTCCCCACTTCATTCTCTGCACCTCCTCCTTGTCTCGGGTGCCTCCTCTTTTTCACCTCATTTCCACCATAGATTCATTCAATTTAAGTGGTTAAATTACCTTGTTTTGATAGGTAAGTAAGGGGGAAAGCTATATTTATGTTGTTCTCCCTACAACAATGTGCACATGCACTTTTTATGGCCTAGCTAGATCTATGTATGTTCGTGGCGTTGCATATGTTTGTGGTGTTGCATATGTGTTTGTGTTTGGAGGTGTACCGGTATTTGAAATGCGATAGTTGCCAATATTTTGCCGGAATGTTGATTCATTTCCGTTTCGGCGAGAATTTTGGCATTAAGCATTCTTTTTGGTCCTATTTTTAGGGAAAGTCATGCCAAATTTTTTCTTGGTTCTAAAATATCGTTTTGCTCTACCCCGCAGGCGACCATGGTCCGCACGATGACCGAAGGCATCGTGAATAGGTTTTTGAGGTCCGCGAAGGCCGAGATGCTTCAAAAGAACGAGACGGAGATAAGATGTCCGTGTCGAAGATGCAAGCTGAAGAGCCTTATTGCGGACCCGGATTCCGGGCAGGTGCGGGACCACCTGCTCTTGCGTGGTTTCATGGATGGCTATCGGTGGCAAGGTGATGAAGATGACTACGAAGTCGTCCATGGGGGCCGGGCAAGAAATGAGGAAGGGCAGCAAGACAACCACCGCGGCTCGGGCGGGCGAGAAGACGAAGAATCCCCAGGAGATGATCATGACGGTGATGCTGTACACAGTCATCATGTAGAAGATGCAGGACATGATGATGAGGAAGATGCCGGAGCAGACGACGGGCATGATCATGAAGATGATGATGCCGGCGGAGCAGACGACGCTGGACCATCGATGGGCTGGGTGCAGGACCCTCATATTCAAGAGCTGCTTCTCAAGCAGACGGATAACGCAAGAGCTGCCGCCCGAGAGAAAGCCAAGATGGATCAACTTGAGTTAGACGCGGTTACTCCATTGTATGAAGGATGCAGGCCCGAGGATACCCGCCTGAAAGTAACGCTCATGGCTCTGGAGATGAAGGTAAAACACAAAATGACCGACGCATGCTTCGACGAGAACATGTCATTCTGGCACGAACGTCTTCCCAAGGGGAACAAGTGCCCGACCAGTTTGGAGGAGGCGAAGAAAATCGTGTGTCCTCTGGATTTACCGCACGTGAAATACCATGTGTGCATGAACAATTGCATCATTTATTGGGACGAGCACGCGGAGTCTACCATATGTCCGGTGTGCGGCGTCACTCGATACAAGAAGAGGAAGAAAGCTCCTCGAAAAGTGGTGTGGTACTTTCCGATCACTCCTCGTCTGCAGCGGTATTTCGCGGACCCTAAGGTAGCAAAGCTCCTGCGTTGGCACGCGGATAGGGAGGAGAAGAAGCGAGAAGATGACGCAAATGATCCGGAGATAGATAAAAAGACAAGATGCTGAGTCACCCTAAGGATGCGAGCCAGTGGCAAGCGTTGAACTTCGAATACCCAGAATTTGGGAAGGATCCAAGGAACATCGTGTTGGGCGCGAGCATCGATGGAGTCAATCCGTTTGGCAGCCAGAGAAGCACACATAGCACGTGGCCTGTGTTTGTGTGGATGTACAACCTTCCCCCCTGGTTGTGCATGAAGAGGAAGTACATTCACATGAGTATGCTAATTGAAGGGCCGAAACAACCAGGGAACGACATCAATCTGTATCTGGGGCTGCTGAAGGAGGAGCTAGACACACTGTGGAAAATGCCAGCCAATACGTTGGACGCCGCAGAGAAAGAATATTTCCCTATGAGAGCTGCACTGCTCACGACGGTGCACGACTATCTCGGTTACGGATATCTCGCGGGGCAGGTAGTCCATGGATTTTCTGGATGCGTAAGGTGCATGGATGACACAACGTATCGCCAGCTAGATAGAGATCCCGGGTCTTCGAAAACCGTGTTCATGGGACATTGAAGGTGGCTTCGCGACGATGACCAGTGGAGGAAACGCAAGGATCTGTTCGATGGTGAAACCGAACCCCGAAAACGCCCGTGTACGAGGAGCAGCGAGGAAATAGACAAGCTGTTGAAAAATTGGAAAGACTGCCCACTGCCGGGAAAGAAGCGAAAGGCGCCAGAGCCGCTGCTGAAGGTATGGAAAACGAGGTCTGTTTTCTGGGAATTGCCGTACTGGAAGATCCACCGTGTGCCTCATAGCCTTGATGTCATGCATATCTTGAAGAACGTGTGCGAGAGTCTGCTTGGTACCCTGCTCAACATGCCAGAGAGCACCAAAGATGGGCCGAAAGCAAGGGCAGACTTGAAATCAATGGGCATCAGGCAGGAGCTTCACGCTATATATGATGATGATGATGATGATGAGGCGAAGCAGGACACAGAAAGTCGTCGCAAAGGCAAGAAGACCGGAAATGACTACCCTCCCGCATGCTTCACTCTAAGTCAGGAGGAGATCGAGCAGTTTTTCACCTGCCTCCTAGGAGTAAAACTTCCTTACGGTTACGCGGGGAAGATAAGCAGATACCTAGACCCAGCGAAGCAGAAGTTCAGCGGGATGAAGTCTCACGACTGTCACGTGCTGATGACGCAGATACTTCCAGTTGCAATCCGTGGGATCATGGACGCGCACGTCCGTGAAACGCTATTTGGCCTATGCAACTTTTTCGACGTCATCTCTCGGAAGTCGATTGGCGTGAGGCAACTCAGAAGGCTACAGGAAGAGATCGTGGTGATACTATGCGAGCTTGAGATGTACTTCCCGCCCGCATTCTTCGACGTTATGGTGCATCTGCTGGTCCATATAGTGGAGGATATCATCCAACTCGGGCCGACGTTCCTGCACAGCATGATGCCGTTCGAAAGGATGAATGGTGTCATCAAAGGATACGTTCGCAACATGTCACGTCCAGAGGGAAGCATAGCCAGGGGCTTTCTGACCGAAGAGTGCATCTCCTACTGCACGAATTATCTAGGCATCGAGAACCCCGTTGGTCTGCCCGTCAACAGGCACCTCGGCAGGCTCGCTGGATGGGGTCACCGTGAGGGTCGCCGCGAAATGCATGTCGACTTCGAGGGTCGACTCGCCGACTTTGAAAGAGCAAACCTAGTCGCGCTACAACACATAGACGTGGTCGATCCTTGGGTGGTAGAGCACAAAACCTTTATTAAGAAGACGTACAATGACCGAGGCCAACAGAGGACGGACGGAGATATACTCAAAGAGCACAACTCATGTTTCACGCGTTGGTTCAAGCAGAAGCTTCTGTCGTACCCTTTACATGAGGATTCTTCCGCGGAAGAACAACTCATATTCGCCTTGTCACAGGGCGCCGAGCACAACCTGATGACCTATGAGGCGTACGATATCAATGGCTACACATTCTACACCGAGGCCAAGGACATGAAGAGCGATGGTTATCAGAACTCCGGGGTAACGATGGAATCCTACACCGGTAACGACAAGGACAGATACTACGGAAGGATCGAGGAGATCTGGGAGCTGAGCTACGCTGGAGAGAAGGTCCCGATGTTCCGTGTCAGATGGGCCAAGAGCGTCCTAAAAGAAGACCGGTATTTCACCACCATGGTTATACCCGAAGCCAAATCCAAGACCGCGGGCGCAAACGTCACCGCGAAAAATGAGCCATGGGTACTGGCTTCCCAAGTGGACCAATGCTTCTTCATTACCGACCCGTCAAAGCCCAGTCGTGTTGTCGTGAGGAGAGGCAAAAGGAAGATCATCGGAATGGATGGAGTAGCCAATGAGCAAGACTTCGACAAGTACGGCGACCCGAGGATCGAACATGACGACGATGATGAAGTAGCAGCATACACCACAAGAAGAAGCAGGACCACCCTACCTAAAGGACGTCCGTTCCACAGAAGAACTCCATTTGCGAAAAAGAAGGGCAAGAAGATTGTGAACAGATAGCTAGCTAAGATCGATTGTATTTTAAATCGTAGCCTTCATTTCTCGATTGTATTTCATGGGCACTTTTTGAACTATCATGAATATTTTTAAATTTCATGGACACTCGATCTCGATCCCCCTCCATCTCGATCGCTATCCCACCTCGCCAGATCCGGTCCCCCTCGCCGCCGAGCACCCCCCGGTCCACCGGCCGCCGCCGCCGACCCCCCGCACCCTCGATTCCCCTACTCAACCGCGCCGCCGACCCCCGCACCCCTCCCCTACTCAACCGCCCGCCGACCCCGCACCCTCCCCTACTCAACCGCCGCCGCCGACCCCCGCACCCCCGCACCCTCCCCCGCTCCACCGGCATTACTGTTTGATGATATTTTAAAAAAAATTATTACTGTCTTATAAAAAAATATTACTGTTATGATTTAAACAAGTTTGAACATATTTAAACACAAATAAGTATCAAACAACATTTTAAATGCATAAAAAAATTGTGGAGCCTGGGAATCGAACCCAGGACCTCCTGGTGTGAGAACTGGCTGCTGACTAGTCGAGCTAGTAGAGGGAATTTGATGTGGATCAGGTCAGGTGGAAGATAACCTGTTGGCTCGAGCAGAAATTAAAAAAAATACTAATGGCGCACTAGGGTGAGGTGCGCCATTAGTATGGATGTACTTATGGCGCACCGAGGGGTGGTGCGCCATTAGTACTATGCCGCCCCCATCCATATTTCCTCCCCGGCCCAAACCTATCCCCTCTCTCTCCCTCGCCCTCGCCCTCGATCCCCTTCCCCTCTCCTCTCCCGACGCCGCTGCCCCACCGCCTCAACGCCGCCCCGACGCCGCCTCGACGCCGCCCCGACGCCGCCTCGACGCCGCTGCCCCGCCGCCTCGACGCCGCTGCCCCGCCGCCTCGACGCCGCCCCGACGCCACCGAGGAGCACGACCTGGCGCAGGCGCACGGCATGCAGGCTACCCCACCCTCCTCTTCTTCATCGACGGCGTGCCCAGGGACTACTCCGGCGAGAGGACCAAGTGAGCAATTTCTGCAGATCCCCAATTCCCTCCCTGTTCCCGCTCCGCAGCTGCTGAGAATTTTGTTTTTGCTTTGTTGCAGGGACGCCATTTTCGCTTGGATCGGCAAGAAGCTGGGCCCTGCGGTGCAGAACCTCACCACCGTCAACGAGGCCGAGAAGATCGTCACCGGCGACGACGTGGCCGTGCTCGCCTTCCTCGACCACCTCTCGGTATGCAATGCGCCTTCTCCAATGGCAGCAAAGTCAAACAAACCCAAAATTGGTTCAGTTGCAAACCATGTTACCCACATTGACCCAAAATTGGTTGAATTGCAAACCATGTGACCCAGATTGACCCAAGAATACAATGCTTGAATTGTGGCTAAATCGAGAACATGTGGCCATGTTACCCAAAATACAGTGCACCTAGTTTTCCCAATGCCTTTATTCTTCTGCTTGCTCACTACTAGATGAAATGTCAACCTGCATTTTCCATTTCCATGTTCTGAGAACAAATCCGAGATGTGCTCGTATGTTTAGCTCTCGGTACGCAATGCACCTTCTCCAAGCACAGCAAAGTCCAGCAACCCAACCTGCTTCAACTACATCCATTACAAGCATAATGTTCCTTTACAAGCATAGTAGAGCATAGTATGGATTCTAATGTTCAACTCTGACTAAACAGGTTCTGCAAACGGTCTTTTACTGCACTTGACTGAAG
Source organism: Triticum aestivum (assembly GCF_018294505.1). Classification (NCBI taxonomy): domain Eukaryota; kingdom Viridiplantae; phylum Streptophyta; class Magnoliopsida; order Poales; family Poaceae; genus Triticum; species Triticum aestivum. The sequence continues at coordinate 382,332,954 of NC_057800.1, read as the reverse complement.
AAGTAGGTGTCTGCTATATCCTGCACTTGAGGTGAGTTGTGTTCTCAGGTTTACATTGCAATGGGCACTCTTCTTGTAAACACAAATTCAGATTTATATACTATATGCTGGCATGACTGTTTTTATTAGGCAGGACAGTGCAGTAGTTGATGTATCTTGGGTTGATTATAAAGTTGCTTGGGTTTAATATTACCCAGCATGATGATGTATCAATGTAGCATTAGCATATGATCCAAGTGCTAGTACTGCTAGTAAATAGCTAATACAGTTAATGAAGAAGAAAAAAACTGCTAGTACAGTTAATGAAGAAGAAAAAAAACTGCTACTACTGCTAGTAAATAGCATCAGACTGAATGTCTTTTATATATGGTACTGCTAGTAAATAGCTTCTTCTATATACTAATTTGCATCAAAGTGTAGAACAAAGCATCAGACTGAATAACTAACAGTGGGTAATTAACCTAACTATTCATTTTTCCTTAGGTTAATATTAAAATGTCCAGTGTATATATATTTGAAAATGATTGCTGCTAGATGTTAATTTGCTGGTACTAGCTAGAATTTGGCACTGAAAAGCAAAAGCAAAAGCTAATTAACTGCTGGGTAATAGCACTGGTACTAGGTAGCTAAAATATGTGTTCTGAAACACTGAGAGCAGAAACACTTACTACATACATATGCTCAAGAAACACTTACTAACCAGAAAAGGTTTTGACTTGAAATGTTAATAGCACAGAGAGCACCACAAGTTAAACACCTCAATCTGTTAGTATTTGTCTGCATTTTCTCACATTCTTCTTGTATCTGATCCAGTATTGCTTGTAGTGGTTTGTCCAAAATGTTGAATGATACTGCTTGGAGATGCATATATTGTTTCACCTCTTCACATGCCAATGTATTTTCCATGTTGTGATGGAGGCCTTTTTTGCCTTGTCCACCCGAGAGGCCCTTGAGTTTGCTGGAATGTCGATTAACTTCCGTTCCGGCAAATTCGGGTACTCCATATGTCCTATTTTCAGCAAAGGTCATGCTGAAATTTTCCGTGAATTTTAGCATGACTTTGCTAAAAATAGGACATATGGGGTACTTGTGACTAATGCATGGGTGTCGACAAACCATTAATTATACAACCTTGGCTTTTAGGGTGCCTCGGTGTCGATAAAAACCGAAATGATGAAAGCTTAGGCTTTTAGGGTGCCTCGGCGTCGAAAAACCCTCAATGATAAAAGCTTAGCTTTTAGGATGCCTCGGTGTCGACAAACCCTAAATGATGAGACCATGATCTTGTTCCTTGACAATAACCAACTTTTTGACCAAACTTTGTTCCTATTTAGAGAGAAACATGGCCAACAACGATGAGGCCGGGGGTTCGGGCGGCAAGGCATTCTGGGAGCTGTCCCAGGAGATGGAGGAACAACCTCACTTGTATGAGGACGCCGCCTTCCCCACCGATCCTGAGACCACTGATGGTGCCGCCGAGGATGACCCCACTGATGCCACCACTGATGGTGCCGCCGAGGATGCCACCACTGATGATGGCGGCGCACGCACAGATGGCAGCCAACCGAAGAGGCAACGGAAGGACCGGCGCCCGACCGTGCTCCGCACCCTCAAGGAGGAAGTTACTGAAGTGGACTCCGACGGGAATCCAACGGCGCCCGAACGAATAGTCAAGGGGTACTCGCTTCAGCTCGGGTGCATTCTCCGGAGCACCGTCTCGATCAACACCGAGAACCTGAGGCATCCTGACCGAGGGAATTTGCGCAACCTCCTCTTCACGAAGCTGCACGAACGATACAAGTTCCCCGCTGAATTTGAAAACACAAGCCTCAAAGGGAATAAAGTGAACAATGCTGCCCTCACGAAGATGAGCAAGGCCCTGTCTACTTGGAAAAGCAATGTGAAGAGAATGATCGAGAAAGGTGAGAGTTATGAGAAGATCAAGGAGAAAAATCCTTCGATCACCGAAGATGACTACAACGACTTCAAGATCAATTGCTCGAGCACCGCAAACTCCGAATCAAGTCAGTGGGGGAAAGAAATGCGGGAGCTGAACTTAGGGGAACACACACTCGGTCCCGGCGGTTACAGAGTGGCGGAGCCTATATGGGACAAGGAGGAGGCGGACCGTGCCGAGCAAGGCCTACCGCCCCTCTTCGATAAATACGGTGACAAGCAGACCAGGAACTTTGTCAGGGCCCGGTACAAGAAGGACCCGAAAACAAAGGAGCTTACCACGGATCCGAAGACCAGGGCGCTTGAGCTTGTTCTGGTAAGGAATACACCCCCGCGTAATTAGCTCCATATGGTTGCATTCTAATTAATGAAGCCAAATTTCTAAATGGTTCACATTCCTTCCGCAGGCGACTGAAAGCAGTAGCGCGGGGTCGACTAAGAGCAACCCTTGGGACACCACTCTAAATAGGGCGTTGAATGTAATGAAGAACAAGGATAAGCTCAGTAAGCCGACGTCAGCTGGTCGTGTGGCCGGCAAAGGCTTGTCGACAAAATGGTCGTCATACTATAACACTGGTGGGCGAAAGGAGAAAAAGACCAGCTCGGAAAGCCAGGCGCGCGAGGTTCAAGAACTCAAGGCACAGGTGGCGCGGATTCCGGAGATTGTCCAAGAGCAAGTGCAACAACAACTCGGAGCGACGATCACCGCCATTGTGCCTACCTTGATCGAGGGGTTGAGTGCGTGGATTGCGGGCGGCCAACAGGGGCCGCCCCCGATTCCTAGCTTCACGGCCAGCAACTCGCAGAACGCGATGGCGGGGCCATTGGTGTCTCCGGCGGAGGCGGCATTGGTGTCTCCGACGCCGGCACGGGAGCTTAATGCACCCGGGTGTACGCCGGCCGCCACCTCTGCAGCAAGCGGCCCCTCCGTCAACTGCACGCCCGCCGTTGGCGGTGCCTCGACATTAGCCGAGCTCGACGCCATCATCACGGTAACTAATTAAGCCTCTCTCGGCCGAGGACTTCATCTCCTTGCCTTTGACTGGGCATCCCTGACGCCCTACATGTTTTCGCAGGGCGCCGCCGACGTTCCGTGCACTCTCCTGCACTTCGTGAACAACGAGTTGGTCGATGTCGCCAAGGGCAAAATCGTTCAACCGGGCAACCCCTTGTTCCACGGTACCCAGATGCCACCCAACTTGTTTAGGGTTCAACTGGTTCGGGTGCTGCCAGGCTGCGACGAGTTGTTACCTCCGATTCGACCCGTCGGGGCCGACGATGATGACGTGATGACCCTCAGCGCCTGCCTGAGCTGGCCCCTGCTTTGGCCGAAGAGCCAGATTCGTTTGGGGGCGGGGGACACCACCCCAAAGACAACACCGCCAGTCGTGCCGGCGCCAAGTCGGCCCCATGGCAAGACCGCCGCAACGGTGCCGGACATCCCTATGCCACTGGATCCAAACATGCATATGGCACAGGATCAGAACGACGACGACGACGATACATTTGGCAACGTCGATCAGTACTTTGCCGATCATGGGTACGGTGGCGACTTCATGGGGCCTCCTTCTGAAGAACCCAACCCAACAAAAGACGTGCGCGATCTAGCTGGTACCGCGGAGAAGCCAAGTTGCAACAGGCGTCGTCTGCAGTTCAGCTCTCAGGAGACGCCTCCAGCTGCCGACTTCACCGAGCCTCAGATAGGCGAGGTGCGAAATATTATCAGCCCCAACACACTCAAGAAGGCGGTCTGTGAGCAGAACTCGGTCCCATTACAGGAGAAGAAGAAGGCACGCAAAAGAAAGACTAACAAGGGTGCGGGCCAGCCGGCACCGAGTACGATCCGTGCTCAGGACGGGCCACCTTCACCTGAGGATTTAATGAGGAGGCTGCATGTGGCGGGTAGGCCGATGCTACCGAGAAATATGCTCGATGCTGCAACCGGTGCTATGCGGAGTCTGCATGACAGTGTTCTTTCTTTGGAGAAGCGGCGTCTCAGAGAGAAGGATGTGGCATACCCGGTTTTCGCGGCCAAGGTGCCAGAGGGCAAGGGCTTTGTGGATAACTCCATCGGGGGTACGATCGTCCTGCGGTTTGATGACATCCACGCTATGTTGAACCTTCATCCGCTGCACTACACCTTCGTTCGGCTATTTTCGCTGAGTATGGAGATGCGGATCATTCGCGACAAGACCCCGGACATCGTGATAGTCGACCCCTTCTACATGCGTGCCAAGATCTTGGGCAGCGCTGGGGACCGGCAAGTCGCGAGTTCTTACCTCGAAGGCGTCATTCTGGCAAACCAAGATAAGGATAACTTCCTCGTGCCTTACTTTCCCGAGTAAGTCCTCCCCTCAACCGCCCCGTAACATATGAATTCTTAGATTTCGATCGTTTTTCTTTTAACATTCCGTGTTTTCTGCAGTGACACACATTGCACGCTCATCCTCCTAAGCCCCAAATATTCCATGGCCACGTATTTCGACCCGGACCGTCATTCGAACGTAGACTACACAAATGTCAAGAAGGTTCTTGATGATGTTCTCCCCGGCTACGCCAAATCTGGAGGCACCTTCACCAGGCCTATTCGTAAGTACGGCAAGCACGTGTTCTCCCACAATACGACGTTCTGCTGCGTCAAGCAGCCGCCTGGCGGTCAGAAGGGTGCCTACTACGCCATCCATCACATGCGGGCGATCGTACGGGACCATCATCAACTTCTGCTACCGAGTAAACTCAAAGATTGGGCCGCGAGCGTGTCGGCAATCCAGGACGCGGACATCAGACAAGAATTCTTTCGCATCCAGTCGGAGTTTGCGGAAATCATCCATCAAGATGTCCTTCGTACCTCGGGGCAGTTCTACCTCAGAAATCAACCGTCCAACAGTGACATCGACACAATGCTACAAATGCAGGCTGACAACGACCGTTATTTCATGACTCCCACGATAGACGGCGGCTTCATCCACGCTCCGGTCCCTTGAGTCGAGTCGAAAGCAGTGATGCTGTGTCTAGTTCTGAAACATCGATTGGCTCATGTTGTAATTAAACTTTAATGAACTTGTAGTATGTCTCTTTGGTTTCGAGAGTCATTCAACTTATATGTAATCGATGCTATTAATGTCTTGCTTTTCTCTTCCGATTGTTCTGTAGCATACTTATATATTGCTTATGTATTGTCTGTGAATTGGTACTAACGTTTCGTTTGGCTAGTGCATAGCGATGCCGTCGTATGTCGTGTACAAGGGTAAGGTTCCTGGAGTCTACGACGACTGGGAGGAGTGTCGGAGACAGGTTCACCGATTCAGCGGTAACAGTTACAAAGGGTACACCACTAGGGCCGAGGCCGAATCTAGATACGCCCGCTATCTAGCGGGAGAGGGGAGGGAGCGTTGGAGGAACCGGATGAAGACGAGTTTCATTGTGATGATGCTCATCGTGATGACCGCAGCTCTCTTCTATGTGATGGTAGTTTAGATGATCGATATCGACTTGTAATGTGAAGACAAACTCGCTACTCGCGATCTCGAGACTTGTAATATAATGTTCTATCTTTTTTCGGTCTTTTCAATTCGGAGACTAATATGATGAATTGTATTCGGAGACTAATATGATGGATTGTATTCAGAGACTAATTTTCTATTGTATTCGATGAATCTGTTGTTGATGTGTGCTGTCTATATTTTGTCCAATTATACATTTTGTAACCTGTGCAAAAAACAGAAAATAAAAAAAATAAAAAAAACCTAATATTCATACTAATGGCGCATCACATCACAGTGCCCCATTAGTATGCCGAAGTTACTAATGGCGCATCTTGTTGTTGTGCGCCATTAGTATGCCAAAGCACCTGGGTATACATGGCCCCCTGGGAGGCATACTAATGGCGCACTGTTGTATATACTAATGGCGCATCTGAGGTCCGCCATTAGTATACCAGATACTAATGGCGCACCAGTGGTGCGCCATTAGTAAAATATACTAATGGCTTGGCACTAATGGCGCACCACTAATGCGCCATTAATGGCCAAATTAGGTGCTCCATTAGTAGGCCTTTTCCTAGTAGTGGGAGGGGAGGGGCACCACAAGCGAGAAGGAAGCCCCCTTGGCCTGCCAAGATGTAACGCCCCGTATATAACTTGCCATATTTGTATTCCAACTCTTGCCATTTTCGACACTAAGTTATGATATTCCCTCGTGGTTGGTTTTGTCTCCGTGTTGCTTTTTACTTTGTCATGCATCTCATATCATGTCATCATGTGCATCGCATTTGCATACGTGTTCGTCTCATGCATCCGAGCATTTCCCCGTTGTCCGTTTTGCATACCGGCACTCCTATGTCCTCCGGCGTCCCCCTTTTGCCTCTTTTCGTGTGCAGGTGTTAAACATTCTCGGATTGGACCGAGACTTGCCAAGCAGCCTTGGTATACTACCGGTAGACCGCCTGTCAAGTTTCGTGCCATTTCGACTTCGTTTGATACTCCAACGGTTAACCGAGGAACCGTAAAGGCCTCGTGTGTGTTGCAGCCCAACACCTCTCCAAAGTGGCCCAAATCCCACCTAAACCCCCTCCATCATCTCGGCCGTTCGAACACGATCGCGTGTCCGAAAACTGCACCTCATTTGGACTCTCCTAGCTCCCTGTACCTATAAATATGTGTCTCCCCCCGGATTTTCGCACGGTCCAAACCCTAAAAATCGCTCCCACTGCCACCAGACATGTCCGCCGTCCGCCAGACGTCTTCGCGCTGCCGCCCGCAGCCAATGGAGGCGTGACACGTGTCCCCGCCGCTGCCGATTCCACCGCGCGCCGCCTCGGGCCCGCGCGGCCCGTTCCGCCGCCGCCGCCCACGGGAGAGCCTCCACCCGAGCTCCCTCGCCTCGCCGCCCGCCGACCTTGCCGCCTGCGCACGCTGGCGACCCTCGCCGCTGCGGTCTGCAGCTCCGGCCGCCGCCTCGCTATCCCGCACCTCGCCCCGCCGTCCTCCGGCCATATCCGGCCATGGGAGGGCCAGATCCGGCGTCCTCGACCACTCTGGCGGCCACCTTCTACTCCGGCGAGAAGCCCCATTGATCCTCGGTTCGCGTGCCCGCCGGATCTGGATCTGGCTACAGTAAACCCTAGAGGTTGCCCCAGTTTTCTGCCTAAGTCCCCAACATTTTTAGCCACGTTCATCATGTCATAACTTGGCTTCCGTAGCTCCGTTTTGCGCGTCTGATATATCAAATTGTTCATCTGGATCTGCACTTCATTTCATTCCATTGCACCATGTTCATTTGAGTTCATCTTGATGCCCTAAATGCTGTTGCAAGAGTGCTATGTAACGTTAAGTTTTGATTCTTAGAGATTATGGACATTTGTCATTTTTGCCATGTTTAATGCGTGCCTCCTGTGAACTTGAGCCCTGCATGTGTTTTGGGATATGCCATGCCATATTTACATGGGTGTATGCCATGTATTTTTGTGATCATTGTGGTGACTAGCACAAGCATGCAAAGTATCTCTCGTGATCTTGCTGATTTCAGGGACTTAGAATTCTTCTAAGTCATTTCCCTGATGTTATTTTTATGCCATGTATTCTTGCTGCTACAGAGTGATCCATGACTCTTTTGAGCATGTTTAGTAAGGATGATTTTGAGATATTGTTATGCTCTATCCAACCATGACTTTCTTTGCAATTATGGAGTGCCCTAGCATGACTCAATCATGCTCTACTTTTGCTATAAAATGTTCCTGGCAGATTGTTTACGTGTTAAGCAATTTTGCCGAGGTTGTTGTAGTTGATCCATGCATGCTATGAGAGTGTTCTTGCCATGGTTAGCTTATTGGTCATGTCTTCTTGCTGGGTGTATGCTTAGTTTGTCATGCAATGCCTTGTGGTGAGTGCATAGAGCTCGCAAACATGCCTATGTAACTCTGTTTCCGCCATGTCCAGTTTTCTGCTAAGTCTGAATCTGTTAACGAAACTTGCTATGTTTACATGGGTGCCATTGTATTTTCTGATCCCTTTTGGCTTATGGTCAGTAAGGGACTTTTGTTATATGCTTTGAGTAGTTTCATGCCATGCCTTGATTTTCCATGATATGTTCCTGTAGCATGTTGTTATCTTGCTCTAAACATTGCTTCCTGATGTTAAATCCTGACATGTTATTTTCACCAAGTCTTCGAACCTGATATCTTTTGCACTTTTGCCATGCTTGTTTGCACCTGCTATTGTGTGAACTAGCCGTATCTCAGTGTTCATCTTTTGTCAAGCATCTTGAGTGGATCACTGCCATGTGCTTTGTTGTTATGTTAGAGTGCAGTAGCTTATTTTTCTTGATGCATTTAGATGGTATCGTGCTATTAATCGCAACTTAGTGCCATTATTGTTTTGCTTGCCATTTGCAAACCGTGCATCCGATTCCGGTGATCTTTATATCGATTTCGACCAAAATCAACTCAACTTTCCAGCAGCACTCTTGGTTTTTGAAGTTGAGGCCTGGTTCAATCTTTCCCTTCCGAAGCATGCATATGCATTGCATATCACGTCCCACATATCATGCCATGTTTTGCATCATGTTGTTTGCGCATTGCACCGTGGTTGATCGTGGTTCCCTTTGCTTGTGTTCTTGCTTTGGGTAGAGCCGGGAGACGAGTACGTGATCGAGGAACCCGTTGAGTACGCTTACGAGGATCAAGCTTACGTCAACTTGGAGAACTTTGCAGGCAAGATGACCGTACCCTCGAAATCACTTCTATCTTTACTTGCTAGGTGCTCGCTCTATTGCTACGCCTATGCCCCGATACCTACCACATGCTTTATCATGCCTCCCATATTGCCATGTCAAACCTCTAACCCACATTGTCTTAGCAAACTGTTGTTTGGCTATGTTACCGCTTTGCTCAGCCCCTCTTATAGCGTTGCTAGTTGCAGGTGAAGATTGGAGTTTGTTCCTTGTTGGAACATGTTTATTGTTGGGATATCACTATTATATCTAGTCTACTTTAATGCACCTATATACTTGGTAAAGGGTGGAAGGCTTGGCCTTATGCCTGGTGTTTTGTTCCACTCTTGCCGCCTTAGTTTCCGTCATACCGGTGTTATGTTCCTTGATTTTGCGTTCCTTAAGCGGTTGGGTTATAATGGGAACCCCTTGATAGTTCGCCTTGAATAAAACTCCTCCAGCAAGGCCAAACCTAGGTTTTACCATTTGCCACCTAGCCTTTTCCCTTGCATTTCGCGAACTCAAGGGTCATCTTTATTTTAAACCCCCCTGGTCCAGTGCTCCTCTGAGTGTTCGTTCGAACTAAGCTGCCTGCGGGGCCACCTCGGGGAAACTTGAGGGTTGGTTTTACTCGTAGCTTGTAACGCCCCAAGACCGGAGCTTCAGTTGCCTTCCAGGGTTTCTGGGTTTCGTCGTGTGTTTTGTTTGGTTCTTTGCATTCATCTTTGATTCTTGTGCATTGCATCATGTCATCATGAAACCCGTTTTAAAACTCTCTAAATAAATTGCATAGATCGTTAATCTATTTAAATCGAGGGAACCCACATGGTGGTTTCTCTTTAAAACATACCCTCCCAATATTTAGGGGGCTATTATAAAGTATTCCATTAATTTGGAATTATCCGCAACCCACTTGCTTATAATCACATGCCTTTTTCCCGCTTCAAGTTTGGTCCTCAAACTTTGCCCATATCTTCTTTCATCGCTTTCCCGATCTCCACAAAAATTCCGAACATTTTTGGACTCTCCAAAAATGTTTTTCTAATTCAAACTTATTTGAATCACATTCAAATGTGTTTGAATGCAATCCTTTCAAGCGGTGCCAAATGCATTTTCTCGGAACGAACTCATTTTTATGAGTCCGAAAAATTTAACCGCATGCCCAAATTGTTTCTCTAACCCCTCCTTTTCTTTTTTTCTCTCCTCTCTTTGCTTTCTGTTAAAGGGAGTTGAGAGAGAGAGAGAGCAGAGCCCAGCCGCTGGCCACTTGGGCCTCCCACCAGGCCCATCCATTCCCGCAGCCAGTCCTACCTCCTGGGCCGGCCACTAAGGACCACTTCTCCCGTAACCTAGCCTCGCCCGAACCCCTCTGCCTCTCGATCCCCAGCGCCAACACCATCTCCCTCGCACGCATCCGGATCCCCATCTCCCTCGATCTCTCTTTCACGCACGCAGGCGCATCCTCTCCTTTCCTCATCCCATGCGCCGCTCCTCCTCTTCTTGCTCTCCCTCACACAGCGCCGCCAACCTCTCTCATCTCCCTTGATCTGATCCCCTCACCCCCTCCTAGCGCCGCCGCCAGGGCACCGCGCCCGACCCTACGCCACCTCGTCGCGCCGGCCGGCCACCGGAGTTGTAGCCGGGTACCACCGCCTCCTTGCTGCTGCCATCCACCCCTCCACCTGTGTCCTGCAAGTTCTCGCCGTTACCCGAGCACCCCTGTCCTCGAGCACCTGATGGTTTTGGATCCGGTCAAGCGCTCTGACCCGCCGCTGCCATGGCCTTGAATCCTTCTGGCTCTGTTGTTTTCACGGAGCTACTGTTCCATGGCCACAAATGAGACCCATCGGACATCACCAAGACCCGCTGCTTGGACTAGATCGGTGCCGCTCTAGGCCATTACACGGTACAGCTACGTTGAGAGAACCCGAATACGCCGAGACTCGGGCCGACAAGAACCATGACATCCGTCGATCGCCAAGTACCCCTTCGTTTCGTCGAGACCGGCAAGTCCGAAGACCCCTAGTACCACGACAACCTCGGAGGGATTCAACTCCGTCAAGTTCCTCTAACGATGACCCGAACGGCTACGAAACGCGTACCACTACTGTCGCCGAGGACCCGTGCAACGAAACCGTCAAGTTCGACTACATTCGTGTGTACCTTTACTTCCCACGATGACCGTGTACAACTACCATCCCGTGCATGTCGCGAAGTACCTCTTCGAAACGACCGAGTACCACTATCGTCGACCCTCGAAGACCCCGCGGACGACAAGTTCCTCGTTGTGACCCCGAACACCTACGAAGTGTGTACAACTACGAAACGAGAACAACTACTTCCTCTACTTTGCACCGAGCGAGAACCGCCCCGTTTGCACGCTTCGAAGGTATAACCCCGAGACGACGCTCGTGAACGAATGAATGCATGTTGTATGAGATGCACCCTTGTTTTGCCTCGAGTATGAACTATCGGTGCACGTTGCCCCTCTTTTGCCTTGCCACCGACATGTGGGAACCCGGTATCCGGGAGCGCCCCGCCATCTTTTGCACGCATCCGCACACTTCCCCTTTGAATCGGTATCTCAATCGAGTACCAGAACCGGAACGTTGCCGTGGCACCGTTACCGTTATCGTTGCCGTGGCACCCCTTTTCTTTCCACCACGGTGACAAATGCTTCATAATGCTCTTGTCAACTTTTAATAAAAATTGCATAAACTTGCACATGTCATCCGCACCATGATAACAATATTTAAAATGTTTAAAATTGTTGTTGCATTAAATTGCTAATGCATATGGGGATTTACCAGATTTGTTGTTTGTTATATCCAGCCCCATTTAAATTGTTTAAATGGTATAGTTTTGTTATGCTTCACCTCTTTGCATTCATCGTGTGTTTTGTTTGGTTCTTTGCATTCATCTTTGATTCTAGTGCATTGCATCATGTCGTCATGCAACCCGTTTTAAAACTCTCTAAATAAATTGCATATATTGTTGATCTATTTAAATCGAGGGAACCCACATGGTGGTTTCTCTGTAAAACGTACCCTCCCAATAATTAGGGAGCTATTATAAAGTATTCCATTAATTTGGAATTATCCGCAACCCACTTGCATATAATCACGTGCCTTTTCCCGCTTCAAGTTTGGTCCTCAAACTTTGCCCATATCTTCTTTCATCACTTTCCCGAACTCCACAAAAATTACGAACATTTTTGGACTCTCCAAAAATGTATTTCTAATTCAAACTTATTTGAATCACATTCAAATGTGTTTGAATGCAATCCTTTCAAGCGGTGCCAAATGCATTTTCTCGGAACGAACTCATTTTTACGAGTCCGGGAGATTTAACCGCATGCCCAAATTGTTTCTCTAACCCCTCCTTTTCTTTTTTTCTCTCCTCTCTTTGCTTTCTGTTAAAGGGAGTTGAGAGAGAGAGAGAGAGAGCAGAGCCCAGCCGTTGGCCACTTGGGCCTCCCACCAGGCCCATCCATTCCCGCAGCCAGTCCTACCTCCTGGGCCGGCCACTAAGGCCCACTTCTCCCGTAACCTAGCCTCGCCCGAACCCCTCTGCCTCTCGATCCCCAGCACCGCCGCCATCTCCCTCGCACGCATCTGGATCCCCATCTCCCTCGATCTCTCTTTCACGCACGCAGGTGCATCCTCTCCTTTCCTCATCCCGCGCGCCGCTCCTCCTCTTCTCGCTCTCTCCCTCACACAGCGCCGCCAACCTCTCTCATCTCCCTCAATCTGATCCCCTCACCCCCCTCCTAGCGCCGCTGCCAGGGCACCGCGCCCGACCCTACGCCACCTCGTCGCGCCGGCCGGCCACCGGAGTTGTAGCCGGCTGCCACCGCCTCCTTGCTGCTACCCTCCTACACCGCCCGTCACCATCCACCACTCCACCTGCGTCCTGCAAGTTCTCGCCGCTACCCAAGTGCCCCTATCCTCGAGCACCTGATGGTTTTGTATCCGGTCAAGCGCTCTGACCCACTGCTGCCATGGCCTTGAATCCTTCTGGCTTTGTTGTTTTCACGGAGCTACAGTTCCATGGCCACAAATGAGACCCATCGGACATCACCAAGACCCGCTGCTTGGACTAGATCGGTGCCGCTCCAGGCCATCACACGGTACAACTACGTTGAGAGAACCCGAATACACCGAGACTCGGGCCGACAAGAACCACGACATCCGTCGATCGCCAAGTACCCCTTCGTTTCGTCGAGACCGGCAAGTCCGAAGACCCCAAGTACCACGACAACCTCGAAGGGATTCAACTCCGTCAAGTTCTCTAACGATGACCCGAACGGCTACGACACACGTACCACTACTGTCGCCGAAGACCCGTGCAACGCAACCGTCAAGTTCGACTACCTTCGTGTGTACCTTTACTTCCCACAATGACCATGTACAACTACCATCCCGTGCATGTCGCGAAGTACCTCTTCAAAACGACCGCGTACCACTACCGTCGACCCTCGAAGACCCCGCGGACGACAAGTTCCTCGTTGTGACCCCGAACACCTACGGAGTGTGTACAACTACGAAACGAGAACAACTACTTCCTCTACTTTGCACCGAGCGAGAACCGCCCCGTTTGCACGCTTCGAAGGTATAACCCCGAGACGACGCTCGTGAACGAATGAATGCATGTTGTATGAGATGCACCCTTGTTTTTCCTCGAGTCTGAACTATCGGTGCATGTTGCCCCTCTTTTGCCTTGCCACCGACATGTGGGAACCCGGTATCCGGGAGCGCCCCACCATCTTTTGCATGCATCCACACACTTCCCCTTTGAATCGGTATCTCAATCGAGTACCAGAACCGGAACGTTGCCGTGGCACCGTTACCGTTATCGTTGCCGTGGCACCCCTTTTCTTTCCACCACGGTGACAAATGCTTCATAATGCTCTTGTAAACTTTTAATAAAAATTGCATAAACTTGCACATGCCATCCGCACCATGATAACAATATTTAAAATGTTTAAAATTGTTGTTGCATTAAATTGCTAATGCATATGGGGATTTACCAGATTTGTTGTTTGTTATATCCAGCCCCATTTAAATTGTTTAAATGGTATAGTTTTGTTATGCTTCACCTCTTACCATGTTAACCAACATTTAATATTGTTGAGTACCTAACCGAGAGAGAACTAAATAAGTCATGTGGTGTTTCGTCAATATGCAACTCGTTGCATATTGAGCTCCACTTAATTTGCAGTGTTGTTTGTGCACTTTGCCATGCCATGCATATTTAAACCGGACATGCATCATATTTGGTTGTGCATCATGCCATGCTTATGTGGTGGTTGTTTTACTATGTTGTTTGCTTCTTTCCGGGTTGTTTCCCTCGTTAGCTTTGGTTCCGTTCTGGAGTTGCGAGGATCCGTTCGACCACGTCCGTTTGTCTTCTTCGTGGACTCATTCTTCTTCCTTGCGGGATCTCAGGCAAGATGACCATACCCTCGAAATCACTTCTATATTTGCTTGCTAGTTGCTCGCTCTATTGCTATGCCTATGCCGTGATACCTACCACTTGCTATATCATGCCTCCCATATTGCCATGTCAAACCTCTAACCCACCTTGTCCTAGCAAACTGATGTTTGGCTATGTTACCGCTTTGCTCAGCCCCCTCTTATAGTGTTGCTAGTTGCAGGTGAAGATTGGAGTTTCTTCCTTGTTGGGAACATGGATATTTGTTGGGATATCACAATATCTCTTATTTTAATTAATGCATCTATATACTTGGTAAAGGGTGGAAGGCTCGGCCATATGCCTGGTGTTTTGTTCCACTCTTGCCGCCCTAGTTTCCGTCATACCGGTGTTATGTTCCTTGATTTTGCGTTCCTTACACGGTTGGGTTATAATGGGAACCCCTTGACAGTTCGCCTTGAATAAAACTCCTCCAGCAAGGCCCAACCTTGGTTTTACCATTTGCCACCTAAGCCTTTTTCCCTTGGGTTCTGCAGACTTAAGGGTCATCTTTATTTAAACCCCCAGGCCAGTGCTCCTTTGAGTGTTGGTCCAAACTAGAGCACCGTGCAGGGCCATCCCTTGGCAGTTTGGGTTAAGTCGGCTCCTGTACGCTTAGCTTATCCGGTGTGCCCTGAGAACGAGATATGTGCAGCTCCTATCGGGATTTGTCGGCACAACGGGTGGTCTTGCTGGTCTTGTTTTACCATTGTCGAAATGTCTTGTAACCGGGATTCCAAGACTGATCGGGTCTTCCTGGGAGAAGGAATATCCTTCGTTGACCGCGAGAGCTTGTGATGGGCTAACTTGGGACACCCTTGTAGGGTTTTGAACTTTCGAAAGCCGTGCCCGCGGTTATGGGTAGAAGGGAATTTGTTAATGTCCGGTTGTAAAGAACTTGACACTTAACTTAATTAAAATGCATCAACCGCGTGTGTAGCCATGATAGTCTCTTCTCGGCAGGGTCCGGGAAGTGAACACGGTGTAGGAGTTATGCTTGAACGTAAGTAGTTTCAAGATCACTTCTTGATCACTTCTAGTTCATGACCGTTGCTTTGCTTTCTTTTCTCGCTCTCATTTGCGTATGTTAGCCACCATATATGCTAGTGCTTGCTGCAGCTCCACCTCACTACCTTTTCCTACCCATAAGCTTAAATAGTACTGATCGCGAGGGTGTGAGATTGCTGAGTCCCCGTGACTCACAGTTTACTTCCAAACCAGTTGCAGGTGCCGATGATACCGTGCAGGTGATGCAACCGAGCTCAAGGAGGAGCTCGATGAAGATCGTGGTCGTTGTGTTGTTTTCGCTTCCTGTTGATCAGTAGTGGAGCCCAGTCGGGGCGATCCGGGATCTGTAGCATTAGGGGTAGTCTTCTTTTATTTTGGTTCCGTAGTCGGACCTTGATTGTATTCAGGATGTTGTAATGTTATATTCATGTATTGTGTGAAGTGGCGATTGTAAGCCAACTCTTTATCCCTTTCTTATTCAGTACATGGGATGTGCAAAGATTACCCCTCTTGCGACATGCCTACTATGCGGTTATGCCTCTAAGTCGTGCCCCGACACGTGGGAGATATAGCCGCATCGTGGGTGTTACAAGTTGGTACCAGAGCCTTCCCTGACTTAGGAGCCCCCTGCTTGATCGAATCGTTGGCGTTGTTGAGTCTAGAAAAATGTTTTGAGTCTTATAGGATTATATATATCTGAGAGTAGGATTATTTTTACTCCTCAGTCCCTTCGCCGCTCTGGTGAGGTATCCTGACGTAAAGTTTTGACTCTTTTGTTCTCAAATTTCACTAATTTTTTTAGGATCACGCGGGTATCTTGGAATCGTTCCGATGGTTTTGTGACAAGAACATTGTTCTTGGTGCCTCCTGACATTTAAGGGTTGTGGCAGTGTCCAGGGGAGTTGAGCTCCGAGGTGTTGTCGTCACAATTTTATCGTTGCAGTTCTGGAATACCTGAGTTTTGCCGACATCGAAAACCTCTTTTATGCAGTTGTTGGTGAGATAACCTCGACGCCACCTAGTACTGGGGCGGGAGTTCGGGAGTATTGCCATAACTCGTATAACGGATGCTTTTCGAAGGTTGAGGTAAATGATTTCTGAAGGTGTCTTGGTTATGTGTTGAAGGATGGATACAGCTGGATGTAGGATTTGCTAGTTTTTGGTGAGATATTATGCTTCCCCTGTATCCCCAACACCTGATTGCATAACCGGAAAATTTCGGGAGTTTATAAGTGGGAATTCAAGTAGCTCTTAGGATATCTTCCCGACAGACGTATGATATGAAATTGGGGTTCGACGTCTAGTGGTCAGCCTATCCACGGTTGGTTTTACAATGGTCTCATTGTGTCTTAAAGAGTCCTTGGCTATGCTAACTCGGGGACGCTTCGTATGTCATGTCATGTGCACTGCCTTGTACATGATGGTACTGTACGATTGAGCCCGTGTGGGCCCCACCACAAAAACTTCGGACGAAATCTCTATCATATGTTTGTTCTGGCTTATTCTGCAAGCTAATCCTTTGTTTTGTCTTGAGTTGTGGTATTGGAGTTGCTTCGAAGTCAAGTGTTGATTCCATACCTTTCCTAAACGGTGTTCTCATACTCTGATGTGAATACCAATCCTTCTTGATCATCGAGTTTGTCATGTTAATTCTTTTTCAACCGGTGTGCTCCTCTTCAAATGGATCCAATCTTGTCAACTTTCGCAAGATCAATTATCAGTTCTTCTCAACGGTGTTCGTTTCATCCGTCTCCAAGGTGCCTTTGTTTTCCCACCCACCCACCCTTTTTCTTCAAGGCTCTCCATTATTTTCAATCAACGTTCTTACCCGGTGGTTCTCTTGAAGATGCTCTACTCGTTCATCATTCTCCATTCTTTTCTTCTCCGGTGGTTTTCAATTCAAGCTTTCAGTGTTTGATCACATTCTTTTCCTTGTTTCAATTGTTTTCTCGTGCCGGTGCACCTCTTAATCATCCACTTCTCGCTATTCAACTATTCTGGAGTGTTGAAGATATCTCAGAAGATTTGTGTTCCCACTCTGCATTCGTTCAAACTTTTGCGAGTATGTTATCTCATTCAAGCCATTTAATTCAACCGGCGCAATCTCTCTTTCAAATCGTTCAACTGTGTTTCTTTTGAGTGGGCCCTAACCCACAGGTCTTTTTCCAGGATCTTACCTGACTCTTTTCTTTTACCGGAGCTATTCTCAAATTATTCAAAGTTTGACGTAACAATGAGTTATCATCAGTCAAAATGCCTTCTCCAAGATCTGTCAAATTCTTATCACCGTGGGCTTAACCTTTCTATTCGTCATCCCGGAGTATTTCAATAATTCATGCTGGTGTTTCTCGTCATCATTCTCAGATTTTGAAGACCGAAGAAGAGTTTTCCTCCAAATCTTTCCCGTTCTCTCAAGACTCGTGCTTCTAGCTTGATGCCATCCTCTCATAATTGTTTTTCGATTGTGAGAATTCTTTTCACCCATCCGGAGCAGTTCAGGAGTCTTTTCAGTTTGATTCTCCGAAGCCCATCATTTCAGAAGACCTATTCACTCTCAGCTTTCAGCTATCATTCTCCAAATCTTACCGGTGCATCATTCAATATTCTCTAATCAGCTCGTGATCTCTTCATTTCAGTTGTATCTAAATCCCCTCAAGTATCCTCATTCATTCTCTAATTCTTACCGGTGATTCATCCCTTTACTTCGTTCATTTTAATTCTTACGGTGGGTCGTTCAAGATCTCTCTTCCTTGGTTATCATATCAATTCTTTCGTTCTTTCCAATCCTACCGGTGGTTCATTGAAGACCTTCCCAAGTTGGCGCTATATCTACCTTATTCTTTTCTACGAGAATAAGTAGTTTGCTAAATCCGCTGCTTACCATCAATCTAAATTGGTGAAGGATGCGCATAACGTAATTCTTATTATTGTTTCATACAAGTGATCTAATTTCTTCTTTCCGGAGGGGTTCATCATATCACATTCTCGGTTCGAGATGCTTTATCTTTTCTTCCAGAGTTCCAAGTTTCCACTTTATCTCATCATGAAGATCCATCTTAATCACTACAAGGCTTCACCTTGTGTTTTCAACTTCTCTTTCTTTCTATCATCCTTTTATTACCAGAGTTCTTCATGGATGCTCTACATGGTGGTTCATCAAGGATTCCTTTCATTCTTCAATTGTTCGTCAAGATTTCTCTCGAAGCTATGATCCGCCAAGCTATACTTCAAGTATTCTTCATATTGCATTTCGAAGTGCAATTCTTTCATATCTCATCTTTTGAGATGGTGCTATGTCACTGTTGATAATTTTCTCTTCGTGTTTTATGATTCACATGTTTTCAAGAGTGACATATCTAAATCCATCATTTTTTTCTCTTCGCTCAAGACTTCTTCTCAACCTATCAATATCTTCTTTGGGATTATCTTGTGCCATGTTTCACCTAAAGCCTTCCCTAAGAATTGTTGCTAATTATGGTGCTTATAAATGATCCAAGTTCTTCATTTATCCTCCTGGTGGAATAAGCCTCTCGTTTCCTTGTTGATATAAATCCAATCTATTGTTTCGTTAGTGGCAGGTTTTCACCTCAAGTTTTTTTGAGATGTTTTCCATAAGCCCTCAACAAGCATGTTCTTTTCGTTGTTGATTTCCCTACAACTCCTTTCAATCCTTCTTTTAAGGATCCTCTCTCAAATTCATTTGAGGTGGAACATGTTGTTTTCTTCTCTGTTCTTTTCATTGCATTCTTTCATTTCTTCCGGAGGCATTGTGATGATGCTCTCTTCACTCATCATCTCGTATTGCGAAGATCATGCTATTTTCTTTGCTTATCCATTCAACCGGAGTGTCGTGTTTTCATTCGAGCTCTCTCATCTTATCAAGTTTTACCTCCCTTCTCAATCGGAATGCTGTCTGAAATCTTTCTTACCCCTTGTGCCATTATTTCAATAGTTCCGGAGGCAGTGTTTTGTTGATTCATCAAGTGTCCTCTCATCTTGTCTAGTTCATGCTTAAATTCTTCCATTTACAGTCAAAGTGTTGTCCAAATTATATCAGTCTTATTCCTTCTCTATCTTATTTTAACTGGAGTGTTGTGTCTATCATTCCTCTTCTCACCGGAGTCTCATCCAAGTGCTTTCATATTGCGAAGCTCATATTCTTTACGTTCCATTTCCAACCGGAGCGTTGCCGTAATTGATCTTTATCATTCCTTGTACATCTCGTGTCAACCGAGGTGCTTGCATGTTTTTCTTGTCCATTGCAACCCTTTTCTCATGTCTTCCAACCTACAGGGTTCTCATGATGTTCCTTGTTCCTCTTTTCTAAAGGAGTGTTTTCGACTTTGCTCACCTTCGTTATATTCTTTCTCGAATTTGTTCAACCTCGCATGGTTCTTTGGTTTCACTCATTCGTCAAAGAAGCAACTTAGTTTTACCTCTTCTCTTCCTCTTCCTTTTCCCTCCGGTGCCATCCTAGATCTCTGGACGAGATCCTCTCGTAGTGGTGGAGTATTGTAACGCCCCAAGACCAGAGCTTCAGTTGCCTTCTAGGGTTTCCGGGTTTCGTCGTGTGTTTTGTTTGGTTCTTTGCATTCATCTTTGATTCTAGTGCATTGCATCATGTCATCATGCAACCCGTTTTAAAACTCTCTAAATAAATTGCATATATCGTTGATCTATTTAAATCGAGGGAACCCACATGGTGGTTTCTCTGTAAAACGTACCCTCCCAATAATTAGGGAGCTATTATAAAGTATTCCATTAATTTGGAATTATCCGCAACCCACTTGCATATAATCACGTGCCTTTTCCCGCTTCAAGTTTGGTCCTCAAACTTTGCCCATATCTTCTTTCATCACTTTCCCGAACTCCACAAAAATTACGAACATTTTTGGACTCTCCAAAAATGTTTTTCTAATTCAAACTTATTTGAATCACATTCAAATGTGTTTGAATGCAATCCTTTCAAGCGGTGCCAAATGCATTTTCTCGGAACGAACTCATTTTTACGAGTCCGGGAGATTTAACCGCATGCCCAAATTGTTTGTCTAACCCCTCCTTTTCTTTTTTTTCTCTCCTCTCTTTGCTTTCTGTTAAAGGGAGTTGAGAGAGAGAGAGAGAGCAGAGCCCAGCCGTTGGCCACTTGGGCCTCCCACCAGGCCCATCCATTCCCGCAGCCAGTCCTACCTCCTGGGCCGGCCACTAAGGCCCACTTCTCCCGTAACCTAGCCTCGCCCGAACCCCTCTGCCTCTCAATCCCCAGCACCGCCGCCATCTCCCTCGCACGCATCTGGATCCCCATCTCCCTCGATCTCTCTTTCACGCACGCAGGTGCATCCTCTCCTTTCCTCATCCCGCGCGCCGCTCCTCCTCTTCTCGCTCTCTCCCTCACACAGCGCCGCCAACCTCTCTCATCTCCCTCAATCTGATCCCCTCACCCCCCTCCTAGCGCCGCTGTCAGGGCACCGCGCCCGACCCTACGCCACCTCGTCGCGCCGGCCGGCCACCGGAGTTGTAGCCGGCTGTCACCGCCTCCTTGCTGCTACCCTCCTACACCGCCCGTCGCCATCCACCACTCCACCTGCGTCCTGCAAGTTCTCGCCACTACCCAAGTGCCCCTATCCTCGAGCACCTGATGGTTTTGTATCCGGTCAAGCGCTCTGACCCACTGCTGCCATGGCCTTGAATCCTTCTGGCTTTGTTGTTTTCACAGAGCTACAGTTCCATGGCCACAAATGAGACCCATCGGACATCACCAAGACCCGCTGCTTGGACTAGATCGGTGCCGCTCCAGGCCATCACACGGTACAACTACGTTGAGAGAACCCGAATACACCGAGACTCGGGCCGACAAGAACCACGACATCCGTCGATCGCCAAGTACCCCTTCGTTTCGTCGAGACCGGCAAGTCCGAAGACCCCAAGTACCACGACAACCTCGAAGGGATTCAACTCCGTCAAGTTCTCTAACGATGACCCGAACGGCTACGACACACGTACCACTACTGTCGCTGAAGACCCGTGCAACGGAACCGTCAAGTTCGACTACCTTCGTGTGTACCTTTACTTCCCACAATGACCATGTACAACTATCATCCCGTGCATGTCGCGAAGTACCTCTTCAAAACGACCGCGTACCACTACCGTCGACCCTCGAAGACCCCGCGGACGACAAGTTCCTCGTTGTGACCCCGAACACCTACGGAGTATGTACAACTACGAAACAAGAACAACTACTTCGTCTACTTTGCACCGAGCGAGAACCGCCCCGTTTGCACGCTTCGAAGGTATAACCCCGAGACGACGCTCGTGAACGAATGAATGCATGTTGTATGAGATGCACCCTTGTTTTGCCTCGAGTATGAACTATCGGTGCACGTTGCCCCTCTTTTGCCTTGCCACCGACATGTGGGAACCCGGTATCCGGGAGCGCCCCACCATCTTTTGCACGCATCCGCACACTTCCCCTTTGCATCGGTATCTCAATCGAGTACCGGAACCGGAACGTTGCCGTGGCACCGTTACCGTTATCGTTGCCGTGGCACCCCTTTTCTTTCCACCACGGTGACAAATGCTTCATAATACTCTTGTCAACTTTTAATAAAAATTGCATAAACTTGCACATGTCATCCGCATCATGATAACAACATTTAAAGTGTTTAAAATTGTTGTTGCATTAAATTGCTAATGCATATGGGGATTTACCGATTTGTTCTTTGTTATATCCGGCCCCATTTAAATTGTTTAAATGGTATAGTTTTGTTATGCTTCACCTCTTACCATGTTAACCAACATTTAATATTGTTGAGTACCTAACCGAGAGAGAACTAAATAAGTCATGTGGTGTTTCGTCAATATGCAACTCGTTGCATATTGAGCTCCACTTAATTTGTAGTGTTATTTGTGCACTTTGCCATGCCATGCATATTTAAACCGGACATGCATCATATTTGGTTGTGCATCATGCCAGGCTTATGTGGTGGTTGTTTTACTATGTTGTTTGCTTCTTTCCGGGTTGTTTCCCTCGTTAGCTTCGGTTCCGTTCCGGAGTTGTGAGGATCCGTTCAAACACGTCCCTTTGTCTTCTTCGTTGACTCGTTCTTCTTCCTTGCGGGATCTCAGGCAAGATGACCATACCCTCGAAATCACTTCTATCTTTGCTTGCTAGTTGCTCGCTCTGTTGCTATGCCTATGCCACAATACCCACCACTTGCTATATCATGCCTCCCATATTGCCATGTCAAACCTCTAACCCACCTTTTACTAGCAAACCGTTGTTTGGCTATGTTAACGCTTTGCTCAGCCCCCTCTTATAGCGTTGCTAGTTGCAGGTGAAGATTGGAGTTTCTTCCTTGTTGGGAACATGGATATTTGTTGGGATATCACAATATCTCTTATTTTAATTGATGCATCTATATACTTGGTAAAGGGTGGAAGGCTCGGCCTTATGCCTGGTATTTTGTTCCACTCTTGCCGCCCTAGTTTCCGTCATACCGGTGTTATGTTCCTTGATTTCGCGTTCCTTACGCGGTTGGGTTATAATGGGAACCCCTTGACAGTTCGCCTTGAATAAAGCTCCTCCAGCAAGGCCCAACCTTGATTTTGCCATTTGCCACCTAAGCCTTTTTCCCTTGGGTTCTGCAGACTCAAGGGTCGTCTTTATTTAAACCCCTGGGCCAGTGCTCCTCTGAGTGTTGGTCCAAACTAGAGCACCGTGCAGGGCCATCCCTTGGCAACTTGGGTTACATCGGCTCATGTACACTTAGCTTATCTGGTGTGCCCTGAGAACGAGATATGTGCAGCTCCTATCGGGATTTGTCGGCACAGCGGGTGGTCTTGCTGGTCTTGTTTTACATTGTCGAAATGTCTTGTAACCGGGATTCCGAGACAGACCGGGTCTTCCTGGGAGAAGGAATATCCTTCGTTGACCGTGAGAGCTTGTGATGGGATAAGTTGGGACACCCCTACAGGGTTTTGAACTTTCGAAAGCCGTGCCCGCGGTTATGTGCATATGGGAATTTGTTAATGTCCGATTGTAGAGAACTTGACACTTAACTTAATTAAAATGCATCAACCGCGTGTGTAGCCGTGATAGTCTCTTCTCGACGGGGTCCGGGAAGTGAACACGGTGTTGGAGTTATGCTCGAACGTAAGTAGTTTCAGGATCACTTCTTGATCACTTCTAGTTCATGACCGTTGCTTTGCTTTGTCTTCTCGCTCTCATTTGCGTATGTTAGCCACCATATATGCTAGTGCTTGCTGCAGCTCCACCTCACTACCTTTTCCTACCCATAAGCTTAAATAGTCTTGATCGCGAGGGTGTGAGATTGCTGAGTCCCCGTGACTCACAGTTTACTTCCAAACTAGTTGCAGGTGCCGATGATACCGTGCAGGTGATGCAACCGAGCTCAAGGAGGATCTCGATGAAGATCGTGTTTGTTGTGTTGTTTTCGCTTCCTGTTGATCAGTAGTGGAGCCCAGTCGGGGCGATCAGGGATCTGTAGCATTAGGTGTAATCTTCTTTTATTTTGGTTCCGTAGTCAGACCTTGATTGTATTCTGGATGTTCTAATGCTATATTAATGTATTGTGTGAAGTGGCGATTGTAAGCCAACTTTTTAACCCTTTCTTATTCAGTACATGGGATGTGTAAAGATTACCCCTCTTGTGACATGCCTACTATGCGGTTATGCCTCTAAGTCGTGCTCCGATACGTGGGAGATATAGCCGCATCATGGGTGTTACATAGCTAGTCTCATTCGGTGTTGCCTTGAGAACGAGATACGTGCGACTCCTATCGGGATTTGTCGGCACATCGGGTGGCTTTGCTGGTCTTGTTTTACCATTGTTGAGATGTCTTGTAATCGGGATTCCGAGTTTGATCGGACCGTCTTGGGAGAAGGAATATCCTTCAACCGTGAGAGCATGTGATGGGCTAAGTTGGGACACCCCTGCAGGGTTTTGAATTTTCGAAAGCCGTGCCCGCGGTTATGGGCAGATGGGAATTTGTTAATGTCCGGTTGTAGAAAACCTTAAACTTAACTTAAGTAAAATGAATCAACATCGTGTGTAGCCGTGATGGTCTCTTTTCAGCGGAGTCCGGGAAGAGAACACGGTCTCGGGTTATGCTTGAACGTAAGTAGACTAGGATCACTTCTTGATCATAGATTCTCGTACGTGCTTTGCCTTCTCTTCTCGCTCTCTTTTGCGTATGATAGCCACCATATATGCCACTACTTGCTGCAGCTCCACCTCATACCTTTTACCTACCCATAAGCTTAAATAATCTTGACCGTGAGGGTGTGAGATTGATGAGTCCCCATGACTCACAGATTACTTCCAAAAACCAGATGCAGGTGCCGATAATACCGTTCCAGGAGATGCGACTGAACTTAAGTGGGAGTTCGATGAGGAATCAGGATGATACTACATTTCCTTTCCAGACAATCAGTAGTGGAGCCCAGTTGGGGCGATCGGGAACCTTATGCATTTGGGGTTGTCTTTATTTTGGTTCCGTAGTCGGACCTTGATTGTATCTGGATGATTGTAATGCTATATTTATGTTATTGTGTGAAGTGGCGATTGTAAGCCAACTATGTATCTCTTTCTTATTCAGTACATGGGATGTGTAAAGATTACCCCTCTTGCAACATTGCCTCTAATGCAGTTATGCCTCTAAGTCGTGCTCTGACACATGGGAGATATAGCCGCATCGTGGGTGTTACACAAGAGGAGGGGGAGTTCCCCTCTAATTCAGCCTTCTCTAGCTTGTCTAACAAGCTAGGAAGGCGCCCCAAGTGTTATTGGGCCCTCCACCACTTGGCCTTTTTAGCATTTTCTTTGGCCCGTTGATATTTAATTAAATAGTAAACCCTCTTAATAATTTTTAGAACCTTTTATTATTAGTTTAAAATCTCCGTAGATATTGTCCACCTATATCAATTCTTGGTATTACCCAGTAAACCCCGACTCTTCCCGTAACTCCGGAACTCTTCCGGTTCCTCTTGAACTGTTTCTATTATTAATGAAACTATTTCATAATTTTTTTCTCATAACTCTTGCTCCACTAATACTCAGCAGATTATGATCCCCTTAAGCTTGTGACCCTGTAGGTTCGGTAAAACATAGACATGAACAAAACCCCTTTCGTTGAATGATCAATAGCGGAATTGTAGTCATCCATATTGATTTTTATGAATACACGAATAATATTCGAGTGAACCTCTGGTTATCGTGTGCTATTTCCTTTGCTTTGGGATACTTTACAAAATTCAATGTGATATGTATCAGTATCCTCTTGAGTCAATCTCATGCTCAATATACTAGTCTCCTCATTACCGGTTTTGTTCTTCTTTCTTGTTGACATGTTCCAGCATCCCTGTGACCTAGTCACCCGTGTCTGGTCACGCGATGATGGATGTTGTCACACCATGAGGGCCCTAAGAATATCTCTGCATCATCGGAGGAGCAAATATCACTCTTGAGCTATCTAGCCCCTTGTCAAACTTTCTGATGAACTTGTAAGTTGTCGTTATGACCACTATGTTACAGATGACGTTTGAGCAACCCCAACGTCCATTGTACGGTAAGAAGTGACTACGATACTCCCATGGTCTAAGGAACTAAAGCATGCGTTAATTCTCCGTGTTATAATGATTGACTTGTGATGGTAGCATCTTGGTCGATCGACTCGACTCTTTTCCCTACCCCCCGGCAACAAACAAGTTGGGCCAATTCAATATGATCGTTCTTCTAAATATTCTCAAAGTTGTTATGGGACTACCGTTACACTTAATGATATCCCAGATCCGAAAAACATGACCACAAACAACACTTGACCTAGTCTTAGAGCCTATATTTGTCTCATATGCAGAGGCAGGCTGTCCGGTCACTGACCGGCCACAAAAAACCGACCCAACCAAAGCTCTCAAATGGCCCTCAAACGCCTGAGCAGACCGGCACCCCTCATATCGTCCCAAATATAGGGCAGATATAAGGTGGCCCGGGCACGCCCGGGCGCGTCGGTCACGTCAGCCTGGCCCACCGCTGGCCCACCCCGACCCCACAAAAAATCCCGTCTGGCAGAAACCCTAGCTCACTCCGCTCTGCTCTCCTCCCCAACACTCCCATTTCCCCAATCCTCCAAATCCCTAGCCCCGGCGAGTATGTCCTGCACCGGCAGCCACTCTGACAATAGCGCCGGACACGAGGAGGAGTTGTCGCTTCGTATCGCGCTCGAGTGCTTGTGGGTCGATACGGGTGGCAGCTCTAGTCCGGTGCGATAGCACCTGTCGCCCGTTGCCGCAGCATTGATGCCGGCGCTGGACCTTCCCGCCCCACGCGCGAATTTGCATGGCCTGCCCGATCTGCTCCTCCCGCCCGATGGCCTCCTCCACCTCCGGTCATTGCTCCGCGGAATCAACACCAAGTAGGCTCCGGCTCGACAACGAGCAATCCGAGCAGGAGGCGGCGGAGACAGCGGGAGAGGCGGCGAGGGTGGCCAAGCTCAAGCGCAAGCAAGGCCGCGTCATCCCGCGCTTGCAAGGTTACATAGTCATCTCCGATTCTTCCTCCTCCGACGGGTCTGACGGCTCCGACATGGGCCCACCTCCTTCCGCAAACTGCTACAGTTGCGCCGGCGACTGGAAGGGCAAAGGGCCGGCGAGGAAGTGGTGAAGCTCGCCCTCTCTTGTTTATAATATAGTTGTAGTATGTAGTTACAATGTGTCCGATCGTTGAACTGTGTGACTAGCCCGTTTGGTGATCTTTTGGGTGATGTTTATGTGAATTATGCATGTTTGGTACCAGTTTATATACCCCTTTCCGCTCGATTTTGACAGTTTTGTGATCTACGTAATAGTCGCATGAATTTGTATGGATATAGGGTTCGGAATATGAGATACGCGGGTGTGGAGGCCCGAATTTAGCGAGTGCCCGGTCAGCGTCTCCGGCGTGCCCGGGCGGGTCCGCAGACGTATAGGGGGGCGGATTTGCCAACTCCGGCTGTAGATACTCTTCGAGGCGAGACTAGGAATCAGGTTTTACCATTCGTCATTTCACATGTGGATGTGAGTTTTCTACTGAATCGCATATTCCAGGATCATAGTGGTTATAACATAAAATATAAACTCTTTAAACATGAAAAATATAATAATAAAATATTATTGCCTATAGGGCATATTTCCAACAATATGTTTATTCGCCGGTGCCCTGCTGAGCGATCTACTGGCCGGCCAATGAGAAAACATACGAGATTGTAGTGATATCGTTTGTTATTTTCCTCTGGAGTGTAAATTATCAACATAGTACATAAGTGTGTAGTGGGTAGTAATAGTCACATTTAAACTCAACGTTATTTTCACAGTTTCAAAATGAAGAAAAGTCGGATCATGAATAAAATCTTAGAAATCATTCACCTGATGAAGTAATCGACTGATTTTAATATCAAAGAAAGCTATGGGCAACGATCTTCACTATCTCTCATTGATACATATAATACAAATACAAACACGGTATGAACATAGTCATGTGCACATAGGTCGGGAAAACATCTTTAAAATAGTCACCTAACTTCTTGGTTGATTTTTTTTTTTTTTGCCTTTTTGCGGATCATTCATAAAACATGTTATACATAAGTTGCTTGGCTCCTTGGCTGCAACTAGGCTTTACGCCCCAGACAGAACGCGTCATCTAGTTATCTAATCTATAAGAGCGAAACAATGTCTATCTCTCCTAATCTTCTGCTAATCCTAATCCTAATAATAACTAAATAGGATGCAAGGTTCTATCGTACACCATGTCCTTCGTCCAACATTCCACCTTCGCTATTAGTGATTTAAAAAGTCTTATTTTCTTTACAGAGGAAGTAATCATTTGGACAATCACATTAATATTGAAGGTAATCATGGAATAACATGGTATAGAATATTTACAGCTGTTACAACGCACAGGTAATTATCTAGTAGAATAAATGAAAACTTAGGACCTTTAATCTTCTAACACTTTTGACGCATTAAAGATAACACCGTCACATTTGAAAGTGCCACCGTGTTAGTTAAAGAAAATACATGTAAGAACTCATGTGCTCCGAAAGTGGTAGCCATGGCTTTTAGTTAGTAAATAATATTTATTTTTCTTTTATAGGGTTTGAAGTGTGAACGATGCAAGTGAGGTAGTCTAAAGCGGGACAAAAAGTGAAAAAAAGATGAATCAAGTATGAACGTTGAGGGTCGGAACATTTTTGTTTGACCGTCTAAAAGAAATTGAACGGAGTAGTATAAACGTACGTTCACACAAGACTTTTTCTTTTTTGCCGGGAGTTCACATAAGACTCGTACAAGCCGAACCAAGCGCACATGTTCAATTCACGTGATTGTGTTTAAGGCGACTGATAGGCGCCGGTGCGCCGGCCCAAATTTGGGCCGGTCGCACCGGTACCGTACGATCTGCAAAAATGAACCGCACGATCTCCTACCCTTCCTCCTCTGTCTTGTTGTTCTCTGATAAAAAATCCCATCGCGCCGTCAGGGACGAGCGATGCGCCCGATCTAGAAGCTCTGCCCGGCGTATTTCGCCTGTCGCCGCCCTTGCCGGCCGCCGGCGCCGCCGTTGCCGTCGTCGTCTCTTTTGTTTCTCGCCGGCTCCGCGAATGCAACAGCTTGTCCCTGTAGTTGCAGGTCCCCGTTTCGACAGTCACAGCTCCGGTGGCGGCCGCCGCATCCCCGGCGCACGGCGGTCGCCGGGCGCAGCACCTCCTCCGACGAGCTCGCAAAAAACCTGTACTCTCCCTCAGATTGCCGGTAGCAGCAAAAATGTCATCCAGTTGTAGCAAAAAAGGGTGTCGGTTCCAGCAAAAAAAAGCTCGTCGATGTCGCCCGCCGTCGCCATTGTAGCAAAATTGTTAACCGGTTGTAGCTTTCGTGGTTGCTGGTTCCAGCAAAAATGCTTCAACAACAAAAAAATGGTTTTCGCTAGTGGTAGCATAAATGAAAAACTATTCCAGCAAAAAAGTAACACAGTTCCAGCAAAAAATGCGCTGCCGCCAATGGTCTTAGACAAAAATCTCACCAGTTCCAGCTCTGCTTTCGGCTGGATGTAGCAAAACTAATTGCTAGTTCCAGCCAAAAAAATCGATGCAGCAAAATGCTTGGCAGCCACCGTCCTAGCATTGTAGCAAAGTCGAGCTCTGGTTCCAGGAAAAAATGGAGCGGTTCAAGCAAGAAAAATGGATGTAGCAAAAAATCATACAGCGAAGGCACCAGCATCCTCTCAATATGCAGCAAAAACGAAAGATGCTTCCAGCAAAAACAAATTGCGGTTCCAGCAAAAATTATGCAGCAAAAAAGCATGCCGGAACCACGGTGGCAGCGAACATGGCCTACACTGCGACATGGGAGAGGTTGGGCCGAGCATGGCAACAAAAAAATCGACGGCTGTACGCGCCGTCTCTGCGTGGAGCATGAGATGCCATGTATGAAGTGATTTGAGAAAGAAGAAGCAGAGGAGGGAATGCGTATGAGGAGGAGGATGGAACGAGTGGAGGACAGAATGAGTGGAGGAGCTTGGTCCTGAGAAGATAAGGTGAGAGGCAGGAAGCGGTGCGTGGGACCAGAGCAACGTGGTTGTGTGTACGAGCGTAACGCGCGTGTGAGCTATGCGGCCGGCCGAAGTTTCGGCCGGCACGCCGATTTTAAACGTTTCCCTTGTGTTTAATTATAGGAAACGCAACTGTGTGACGACTCGTACGGTAGTTATCAGTACACCACCGAAGAATGCACGCTGACTATGACACGACGAACAACCCGTTCCAATTCGTGCACAGAAAAGAATGCCTGCTGGCTCCTTCATCTGTCCATGTATCAACCACCAAGTTGCAAAGAAATTGTGAACGATGTTTTTCTTTTTCGGATCTCCGAGGTTGACCTTAGCATCGGGTGAGTCAGTGGGGGGTTTACGTATTATTTATGCTAAATGGCCTTCACTTAGACTCAAGTACTCTCATGATCGAGTTCAGTTTCATATTTAATCCTCAAGTAGTCCTGACATCTGTTAAGAGGGTTTTGGCCCCTTTGAAAGGGTGTACAATTGATATTTTATACGTAGTGGCGCATCTTATACACGTTTTAGGGCTTTTCTAACCAATCCCCAATAAATAATGAAGTATCCGATGGAGTAAACCTTTAGTGGAGTAAATTTACTCCACTAAGTTTTGATGGGACATAGCCGAACTCTTAAATTTAGTGGAGTAAACTTACTTTTTGGTTTATGCATTTCATCGAACATCTACTATGTGTGTCCGCGACGATGGTGACCATGCCGGAAACGCCTAGATGCGCAGGCTGCGAAGCTCTTTAAGGAGCGGAGGAGCTGCTCCAGGAGCCCATCAATGTAGCGAAGACCATCTACACCGACTTGCTCGAGACCGTGTCCCATAGCATGGGTTTGCTCCTCCTCGGCCCTGCCGCCAAGATCGTTGACAACCTCTTCTACTGGTCTGGGCCACTCGCGAGCGCCATCGACGTCGCCTTCTACTACCCAAGTCCGGAGGGCGGACCACTCCAAGGGGCCCGTCGTGAGCTCGAGTACCTCATCGATGCCGTCCACGCCGACGCCGGGCACCACTTCAGCCTCTACGTCGTGACTCTCGGTCACAACGCCCTCCCCGGTGGCCAAGGCGCGTTCGAGCTCTGGGTCGCCAACCACAACCAGGCCGACCCGCAGGCAATGGTGGCGCTGCAGAGGCTGAACGTCGCTGTCGAGAGGAGCCTTGCGGTTCACTTCTCTATTCTTCTCTGCGGGGTCATGCCCGCAACACGGGTGCAAGTAGGGGCCGGGACGCTCGTGTCGTTGGTGGTGTTGAGGTTGCAGTTGGTCGACGACGTGTCGGTGGTGCTGCGTTGAGCTCAGGAGCAGGGGAGAGGCGAGCAGGAGCAGCACATGCTCGTAGGGGACGGCGACGGCGTGTAAGAGTACGGTGCACTATCGGAGCTCGTCCATGGCAGTGGCGCACATGGGAGTCGGCAGAGGGAGGGACTTGTCACCGACGACAGCGCGGGGGAGGCGGGGAGGGGGCGGGAGGTGCGAGACATAGGTGGGAAGGAGGGCGAATGGACGTATAAATTTTACTCCGGACCAATTCAATGGAGTATATTTAGGAAAATGGTTGGGTGTAACACCCACAGATGCGGCTATATCTCCCATGTGTCGAGGCACGACTTAGAGGCATAACCGCATGGTAGGCATGTCGCAAGAGGGGTAATCTTTACACATCCCATGTACTGAATAAGAAAGGGATAAAGAGTTGGCTTACAATCGCCACTTCACACAAATACAAGTTAAACATACATCATCCAGAATACAATCAAGGTCCGACTACGGAACCAAAGTAAAGAAAGACAACCCCAAATGCTAGATCCCCGATCGTCCCAACTGGGCTCCACTACTGATCAACAGGAAACGAAACAAAACAACTATCAAGATCTTCATCGAGCTCCCACTTGAGCTCGGTTGCGTCACCTGCACTGGTATCATCGGCACCTGCAACTGTTTTGAAGTATCTATGAGTCACGGGGACTCAGCAATCTCACACCCGCGAGATCAAGACTATTTAAGCTTATGGGTAGGAAAGGGGAAATGAGGTGGAGCTGCAACAAGCACTGAGCATATATGGTGGATAACTTACTCAAATAAGAGCGAGAAGAGAAGAAAATGCAACGATCGTGAACTAGAAGTGATCAAGAAGTGATCCTGGAACTACTTACGTTCAAGCATAACACAAGAACCGTGTTCACTTCCCGGACTCCGCCGAGAAGAGACCATCACGGCTACACACGCGGTTGATTCATTTTAATTAGGTTAAGTGTCAAGTTCTCTACAACCGGACATTAACAAAATCCCATCTGCCCATAACCGCGGGCACGGCTTTCGAAAGTTTAAAACCCTGTAGGGGTGTCCCAACTTAGCCCATCACAAGCTCTCACGGTCAACAAATGATATTCCTTCTCCCAGGAAGACCCGATCAGACTCGGAATCCCGATTACAAGACATTTCAAGAATGGTAAAACAAGACCAGTAAAGCCGCCCGAATGTGCCGACAAATCCCGATAGGAGCTGCACATATGTCGTTCTCAGGGCACACCGGATTTTCCAAGATTCTGGTAGGCCAACCCAGATGTAAGGACATATTTATCCCTAAGTGTTTTGGTGATTGATGACAGCACATTTGCGGACTAATCGTGTTCCATGAGTATTCCAGACACTTCTTTGCTAGGCACAAGACGATTGGGTGCCCCTCGAAGACTGACAAAGACGGCGTCTTTTCTATGTTTCTTTTTGGAGGATTTGAGTCGTAGGAAAGCCGTACTATTAAGAGGGGGTCCGTGTTGGAAAGGTTTGGATGGAATCAGCACGTACACGTCTCCTTTTGATCCCCTCCTTCTTCCTTGGAGCTTCATCCGTTTTCCTGCCTCCTTTGAGTGGCTGCTGTTGTTGGTTGCGGTAGTACTGCTCCTGGGTCAACGGTAGTACCGTAGGCATCCGCGGTAGTACCGCGCAGTGGCGCGGTAGTACCGCTGGTGCCCACGGTATTACCGCTCCCCTGGAGCCGCACTACCGCTGCCCACCAGGCTAGTGCTGCCCCTTTGCGGTAGTAGGAGCGAATGTAATTTTTTACGTCCGCACCTACCGCGGTAGTACCGCTTTCGCCGTGCGGTAGTACCGCGCTATGCGGTCAGGCAGTAGTACCGCCCCTCGGTAGTACTATTGTGTCGGGTTTTTGCTACTTCCGTTTATTTGCGGAACTAGGCACGGAAGTTTCCCTTCCCCCTGGCTGGGACTTTTGCCTCGCGGTAGTACCGCATGGGGGGCACCGTAGTACCACGCGTGCGGAAGTTCCGCCCCCAGCTTCTGTGCATCTGTTCATTGGTTCTGTGCTTGGGTCGCGGCAGTACCGTGGGTCGGTATGATAGTACCGCACAGCCGTGCGGTAGTACCGCTTGGTTGCAAGCAGTAGTACCGCACGGCCTTGTGGTAGTACCGCTGGCCAGGCGCGGTAGTACCGCTGGCCGCGGGCTGGTTGGTGGGTAACGGTTGGATCTTTTCCACTCACTATATAAGGGGTCCCCTTCTTCCCCGTTGACTCACCTCTTCCACCATTAAAGCTCCATTATTGCTCCAAACTCCATTTTCGCCCGATCTCACTCCCTAGCCAACCAAACTTGTTGATTTGCTCGGGAGTGGTTGAGAAGGCCCCGATCTACACTTTCACCAAGAGATATTTGATTCCCCCACTAATCCCTTGCGGATCTTGTTACTCTTGGGTGTTTGAGCATCCTAGTCGGTTGAGGTCACCGCGAAGCCATAGTCCATTGTGGTGAAGCTTCGTGATGTCGTTGGGAGCCTCCAATTGAGTTGTGGAGATTGCCCCAACCTCGTTTGTAAAGGTTCGGTCGCCGCCTCCAAGGGCACCAATAGTGGAATCACGGCATCTCGCATTGTGTGAGGGCGTGAGGAGATTACGGTGGCCCTAGTGGCTTCTTGGGGAGTATTGTGCCACCACACCGCTCCAACGGAGACGTACTTCCTCTGAAAGGGAAGGAACTTCGGCAACACATCCTCGTCTCCACCGTCTCCACTCTTGGTTATCTCGTGCCTTTACTTGTGGAAGCTTATTTGTTTCATATATCTTGCTTGCTTGTGTTCCTATTCGTGTTGCATCATATAGGTTGCTCACCTAGTTGCATATCTAGACAACCTACTTTGATGCAAAGTTTAAATTGCTAAAGAAAAGCTCAAAATTGTTAGTTGCCTATTCACCCCCCTCTAGTCAACCATATCGATCCTTTCAATTGGTATCAGAGCCTCGTCTCTTTATTAAGGACTTTATCGTCCAAAGAGTATGGTTGATACTGTAGACGGTGTGGAGGAACACTCCGGTGTGAATCCTATCTCGTCTACGGGCGATGGGGGAACCTCGGTCTCTCGTGGGGAGTTCAATGTGGACTTGGAGACATTGAAAACCTCCATGACAACCGAAGTTGAGAGCATGTTTACTAAATTTCTTGAGGGACTTAAATTATCCACCGCACCGTTGAAAGTGGGTGATCCCGCCAACAAGGTGACGGATGCTATCCCTGACAAGGGGGAAGCTAGTAGTGAAAAGGCTCCTTCTTCTAGTGGTAAGAATGGCACCGGTATCTTTGCCCATGTGGAACCACCACTTGTTTATGGTGGACTGATTCCTTCCACTCATTTGAATCATGTCGGTCCTCCTCCTAAGATTGTGAAAAATAAGGACTTTGATTCTTGGGTTTACCACTTTAAACGTCATTTAAATCATGTGAACACTAACCTTTGGAGAATCATTGAAGAAGGTTTTTATCCGCATGATCCAAGCAACTTCACTCCTCGAGAAGCCGCGGATAATCAATTCAATGAGAATGGTCTCTTCATCATTCAAGATGCAATTCCACCCAAAGACCTACCTCATCTTCGTCCCTTTGCCTTGGCCAAAGATGCATGGCGTTGTGTTGTCTCTCTCTACCGGGGAAGCGCAAGCATTCAACGCTCCAATTATGAAGTGGTACAAGATGAGGCCGATGAGTTTGCAATGAAAGAAGATGAAGAACCTCGTGAGCTTTATCGGAGAGTAACCAAACTCGCGGTCTCACTACGAGATCACGGGAGCAAGGACACGGATGACAATTGGATCAAGCGCAAATTCCTCAAGGCAATGATGCCCTATCACAAGGCCATGTCCTCCGTCATTCGTCAAAGACCGGACGTCCACACTTTGACCTCAAGCGAAGTGTTGGATGAGTTTGTGGCCATGAACATTTTGGACAAGACCGCCGACAATGCGGTGCTCCGTTCTCAACGGGCAAAGAAGCCTAACCTTGCATTGAAGGCCAAGCTCACCATGGAAGAAGAAGAAGAAGAGGAAGAAGAGGAGAGCAACCCCGAAGATACAAAGTATGCATATCATGAACACATGGCACTTGCTTCAAGGCAATTTTGGAGCAAGAAAAACTCGAGGCCAAACTTTAGCAAAAGCAACTCGAGTGGCACAAGGGGCAAGCAACGTGTAAGGACTTGCTACAATTGCGACAACGTGAGTCATTTCGTTGCGGAATGCCCGTATGAGAAGAGGGAAGACAATGGTGGCAAGCTCATCCGAAAGGACAAGGCCAAGTCGTTCCCCAACAAGAACAACTTCACCAAGAAGACTCCTCCCAAGGCTTTGGTTGTGCAAGAAGAGTACAATGAGGATGATGACGATGATGAAGATGGTGAGTCGGTTGCCATGGCCTCCGTTGCCATTGCATTAACTTCACGGGTGTCTCTCTTCGACTCACCCAACAAGAGCATCACCGCCAAGTGCCTCATGGCTAAAGCCACCAACAAGGTAACCTCCAACATCAAAACTACCATCATTAATCATCCTTCCCTGACGGATAGCATTAATGACTTTGAGGGAGCTAATGTGGAGGCTAACGAGTTTGAGGCCTTTATGGGCAAACTCAAGGGAAAATCCAAGAAGCACTTTGTTGCTCTCTTGGAACAACTTGGTGAAGCCAATGACATGATCGAGGCTCACGAAGACACCATCTCTAAGATGGAAGGTCATAGTCGTGACTATGCCGATGAGATTTCGGATCTTTCCAATGCTCTTGAGGAAGAGCGTGGTCTTCGTTTGGCTCTTGAGGAGTCACACAACGTTGATCATGCTAAGTTAAAGAAAGATTATGATCATGTCCTCATTGTTTCTCGTGTGCTAAGTTCCGAGAAGGCCAAACTTGGGGTTGATCTTACTAGACTTAAAGAGGAGTTTGATATACTTGACAAGGTGTAACACCCCGGATGTAACTTTCCCAATTTGTACTCCAACTCTTTCCGTTTCCGGCGTTAAGTTATTTTATTTTCTCGGGTTCGGGTTTTTGTCTCCGTGTGTTGTTGTCGTTTTCATGCATCTCATATCATGTCATCGTGTGCATTGCATTTGCATACGTGTTCATTTCATGCATTCGAGCATTTTCCCCGTTGTCCGTTTTGCATTCCGGCGCTTCGTTCTCCTCCGGTGACCATTTCTAGCTTTCTTTCGTGTGTGGGGATTAAACATTTCCGGATTGGACCGAGACTTGCCAAGCGGCCTTGGCTTACTACCGGTAGACCGCCTGTCAAGTTTCGTGTCATTTGGACTTCGTTTGATACTCCAACGGTTAACCGAGGGACCGAAAAGGCCTCGTGTGTGTTGCAGCCCAACACCCCTCCAATTTGGCCCAAAACCCACCAAACTCTACTCCATGTCCTAAAGCATTCGATCACAATCGCGTGGCTGAAAACCACACCTCATTTGGACTCTCCTAGCTCCACTTATGCCTATAAATAGGACCCCCCCCCCCGAATTTCGGATCTCTCCCTCTCCCCGAAACCCTAAATCCCTCTCCGCCGCGTCGGACGTGTCCGACCCGCGCCGGACGTGTCCGACCCGCCGCCCGCCGCCGCCCGCAGCCAGTGGCTCGCCACCACGTGGCATCGCCACATCG